>NW_027417852.1:0-114142 GCF_009905375.1 Apium graveolens | reverse complement strand
TTTTTAAAATGATTTTTTGGACGAATCCAACCATAAGGATGTTAAGATATATGAATTTTAGGTAATATGAAAAAGTATTAAAAAATTTGAAATTCATCTTGCATGTCACGATTAGAAGAATCTAGTAAAAGTACCACACCAGACAACGAGACTCGTTCTCGATTCACAAGATTAATTTTTAAAAAGGTTTTTTCGATGATCCAACCGTACGGATGTTAATATTATCACTTTACTCATATGAAAAAATTATTAAAAAATTTGAAACACATTTTGCACGTACAGGATTAGAAAATCTAGTAAAAGTACCACTATCGACAATGAGACTCATTCCCGATTTACAAGATTAATTTTAAAAATGATTTTTTAAACGATCCAACCGTACGGATGTAAAGATATATTATTTTTAGTCATATGAAAAAATTATTAAAAAATTTGAAATTCATCTTGCATGTAAGGATTAGAAAAATCTAGTAAAAGTACCACTCCCACAACGAGACTCGTTCCCGATTTACAAGATTATTTTTAAAATGATTTTTAGACGATCCAACCGTATGGATGTTAAGAAATATCAATTTTAGTCATATGAAAAAATTATTACAAAATTTGAAATTCATCTTGCATGTCACGATTAGAAGAATCTAGTAAAAGTACCCCACCAGACAACGAGACTCGTTCCCGATTTACAAGATTAATTTTTAAAATGATTTTTTGGTCGATCCAACCGTACGGATGTTAAGATAGATCAATTTTAGTCATATGAAAAAATTATTAAAAACTTTGAAATTCATCTTGCATGTCAGGATTAGAAAAATTTAGTAAAAGTATCACACCCGGCAAAGAGACTCCTTCCCGATTTTAATATTAATTTTTAAAATGATTTTTTGGACGATACAACCGTATGGATGTTAAAAAATATAAATTTTAGTCATATGAAAAAATTATTAAAAAATTTAAAATTCATCTTGCATGTCACGATTTGAAAAATCTAGTAAAAGTACCACACTAGACAACGAGACTCGTTCCCGATTCACAAGATTAATTTTTAAAAAGGTTTTTTCGATGATCCAACCGTACGGATGTTAATATATATCAATTTTAGTAATATGAAAAAATTATTAAAAAATTTGACACACATCTTGCACGCCAGGATTAGAAAAATCTAGTAAAAGTACCACGGTCGACAATGAGACTCGTACCCGATTTACAAGATTAATTTTAAAAATGATTTTTTAAACGATCCAACCGTACGAATGTTAAGATATATTATTTTTAGTCATATGAAAAAAATTAATAAAAAATTTTAAATTCATCTTGCATGTCAGGATTAGAAAAATCTAGTAAAAGTACCACTCCCGACAACGAGACTCGTTCCCGATTTATAAGATTAATTTTGAAAATGATTTTTTAGACGATCTAACCGTACGGATGTTAAGATATATCAATTTTAGTCATATAAAAAAATTATTAAAAATTTGAAATTCATCTTGCATGTCACGATTAGAAGAATCTAGTAAACGTACCACACCAGACAACGAGACTCGTTCCCGATTTAGAAGATTAATTTTTAAAATGATTTTTAGACGATCCAACCGTACGGATGTTGAGATATATCAATTTTAGTCATATGAAAAAATTATTAAAAAATTTGAAATTCATCTTGCATGTCACGATTAGAAGAATCTAGTAATAGTACCACACTAGACAAAGAGACTCGTTCCCGATTTACAAGATTCATTTTTAAAATGATTTTTTGGACGATCCAACCGTACGGATGTTAAGATATATCAATTTTAGTCATATAAAAAAATTATTAAAAAATTTGAAAAAAATCTTGCACGTCAGGATTAGAAAAATCTTGTAAAAGTACCACTGTCGACAATGAGACTCGTACTCGATTTACAAGATTAATTTTAAAAATAATTTTTTAAACGATCCAACCGTACGGATGTTAAGATATATTATTTTTAGTCATATGAAAAAATTATTAAAAAATTTGAAATTCATCTTGCATGTCAGGATTAGAAAAATCTAGTAAAAGTTCACTCCCGACAACGAGACTGGTTCCCGATTTACAAGATTAATTTTTAAAATGATTTTTTAGATGATCCAACCGTACGGATGTTAAGATATATCAATTTTAGTCATATGAAAAAATTAAAAAAAAATTGAAATTCATCTTGCATGTCACGATTAGAAGAATCTAGTAAAAGTACCACACCAGACAACGAGACTCGTTCCCGATTTAGAAGATTAATTTTTAAAATGATTTTTTGGACGATCCAACCATAAGGATGTTAAGATATATGAATTTTAGTAATATGAAAAAAGTATTAAAAAATTTGAAATTCATCTTGCATGTCACGATTAGAAGAATCTAGTAAAAGTACCACACCAGACAACGAGACTCGTTCTCGATTCACAAGATTAATTTTTAAAAAGGTTTTTTCGATGATCCAACCGTACGGATGTTAATATATATCACTTTTACTCATATGAAAAAATTATTAAAAAATTTGAAACACATTTTGCACGTCAGGATTAGAAAATCTAGTAAAAGTACCACTATCGACAATGAGACTCATTCCCGATTTACAAGATTAATTTTAAAAATGATTTTTTAAACGATCCAACCGTACGGATGTAAAGATATATTATTTTTAGTCATATGAAAAAATTATTAAAAAATTTGAAATTCATCTTGCATGTAAGGATTAGAAAAATCTAGTAAAAGTACCACTCCCGACAACGAGACTCGTTCCCGATTTACAAGATTAATTTTTAAAATAATTTTTTAGACGATCCAACCGTATGGATGTTAAGAAATATCAATTTTAGTCATATGAAAAAATTATTACAAAATTTGAAATTCATCTTGCATGTCACGATTAGAAGAATCTAGTAAAAGTACCCCACCAGACAACGAGACTCGTTCCCGATTTACAAGATTAATTTTTAAAATGATTTTTTGGTCGATCCAACCGTACGGATGTTAAGATAGATCAATTTTAGTCATATGAAAAAATTATTAAAAACTTTGAAATTCATCTTGCATGTCAGGATTAGAAAAATTTAGTAAAAGTATCACACCCGGCAACGAGACTCCTTCCCGATTTATAATATTAATTTTTAAAATGATTTTTTGGACGATACAACCGTATGGATGTTAAAAAATATAAATTTTAGTCATATGAAAAAATTATTAAAAAATTTAAAATTCATCTTGCATGTCACGATTTGAAAAATCTAGTAAAAGTACCACACTAGACAACGAGACTCGTTCCCGATTCACAAGATTAATTTTTAAAAAGGTTTTTTCGATGATCCAACCGTACGGATGTTAATATATATCAATTTTAGTAATATGAAAAAATTATTAAAAAATTTGACACACATCTTGCACGCCAGGATTAGAAAAATCTAGTAAAAGTACCACGGTCGACAATGAGACTCATACCCGATTTACAAGATTAATTTTAAAAATGATTTTTTAAACGATCCAACCGTACGAATGTTAAGATATATTATTTTTAGTCATATGAAAAAATTAATAAAAAATTTTAAATTCATCTTGCATGTCAGGATTAGAAAAATCTAGTAAAAGTACCACTCCCGACAACGAGACTCGTTCCCGATTTATAAGATTAATTTAGAAAATGATTTTTTTAGACGATCTAACCGTACGGATGTTAAGATATATCAATTTTAGTCATATAAAAAAATTATTAAAAAATTTGAAATTCATCTTGCATGTCACGATTAGAAGAATCTAGTAAACGTACCACACCAGACAACGAGACTCGTTCCCGATTTAGAAGATTAATTTTTAAAATGATTTTTAGACGATCCAACCGTACGGATGTTGAGATATATCAATTTTAGTCATATGAAAAAATTATTAAAAAATTTGAAATTCATCTTGCATGTCACGATTAGAAGAATCTAGTAATAGTACCACACTAGACAAAGAGACTCGTTCCCGATTTACAAGATTCATTTTTAAAATGATTTTTTGGACGATCCAACCGTACGGATGTTAAGATATATCAATTTTAGTCATATAAAAAAATTATTAAAAAATTTGAAAAAAATCTTGCACGTCAGGATTAGAAAAATCTTGTAAAAGTACCACTGTCGACAATGAGACTCGTACTCGATTTACAAGATTAATTTTAAAAATAATTTTTTAAACGATCCAACCGTACGGATGTTAAGATATATTATTTTTAGTCATATGAAAAAATTATTAAAAAATTTGAAATTCATCTTGCATGTCAGGATTAGAAAAATCTAGTAAAAGTTCACTCCCGACAACGAGACTGGTTCCCGATTTACAAGATTAATTTTTAAAATGATTTTTTAGATGATCCAACCGTACGGATGTTAAGATATATCAATTTTAGTCATATGAAAAAATTAAAAAAAAATTGAAATTCATCTTGCATGTCACGATTAGAAGAATCTAGTAAAAGTACCACACCAGACAACGAGACTCGTTCCCGATTTAGAAGATTAATTTTTAAAATGATTTTTTGGACGATCCAACCATAAGGATGTTAAGATATATGAATTTTAGTAATATGAAAAAAGTATTAAAAAATTTGAAATTCATCTTGCATGTCACGATTAGAAGAATCTAGTAAAAGTACCACACCAGACAACGAGACTCGTTCTCGATTCACAAGATTAATTTTTAAAAAGGTTTTTTCGATGATCCAACCGTACGGATGTTAATATATATCACTTTTACTCATATGAAAAAATTATTAAAAAATTTGAAACACATTTTGCACGTCAGGATTAGAAAATCTAGTAAAAGTACCACTATCGACAATGAGACTCATTCCCGATTTACAAGATTAATTTTAAAAATGATTTTTTAAACGATCCAACCGTACGGATGTAAAGATATATTATTTTTAGTCATATGAAAAAATTATTAAAAATTTGAAATTCATCTTGCATGTAAGGATTAGAAAAATCTAGTAAAAGTACCACTCCCGACAACGAGACTCGTTCCCGATTTACAAGATTAATTTTTAAAATAATTTTTTAGACGATCCAACCGTATGGATGTTAAGAAATATCAATTTTAGTCATATGAAAAAATTATTACAAAATTTGAAATTCATCTTGCATGTCACGATTAGAAGAATCTAGTAAAAGTACCCCACCAGACAACGAGACTCGTTCCCGATTTACAAGATTAATTTTTAAAATGATTTTTTTGGTCGATCCAACCGTACGGATGTTAAGATAGATCAATTTTAGTCATATGAAAAAATTATTAAAAACTTTGAAATTCATCTTGCATGTCAGGATTAGAAAAATTTAGTAAAAGTATCACACCCGGCAACGAGACTCCTTCCCGATTTATAATATTAATTTTTAAAATGATTTTTTGGACGATACAACCGTATGGATGTTAAAAAATATAAATTTTAGTCATATGAAAAAATTATTAAAAAATTTAAAATTCATCTTGCATGTCACGATTTGAAAAATCTAGTAAAAGTACCACACTAGACAACGAGACTCGTTCCCGATTCACAAGATTAATTTTTAAAAAGGTTTTTTCGATGATCCAACCGTACGGCTGTTAATATATATCACTTTTACTCATATGAAAAAATTATTAAAAAATTTGAAACACATTTTGCACGTCAGGATTAGAAAATCTAGTAAAAGTACCACTATCGACAATGAGACTCATTCCCGATTTACAAGATTAATTTTAAAAATGATTTTTTAAACGATCCAACCGTACGGATGTAAAGATATATTATTTTTAGTCATATGAAAAAATTATTAAAAAATTTGAAATTCATCTTGCATGTAAGGATTAGAAAAATCTAGTAAAAGTACCACTCCCGACAACGAGACTCGTTCCCGATTTACAAGATTAATTTTTAAAATAATTTTTTAGACGATCCAACCGTATGGATGTTAAGAAATATCAATTTTAGTCATATGAAAAAATTATTACAAAATTTGAAATTCATCTTGCATGTCACGATTAGAAGAATCTAGTAAAAGTACCCCACCAGACAACGAGACTCGTTCCCGATTTACAAGATTAATTTTTAAAATGATTTTTTGGTCGATCCAACCGTACGGATGTTAAGATAGATCAATTTTAGTCATATGAAAAAATTATTAAAAACTTTGAAATTCATCTTGCATGTCAGGATTAGAAAAATTTAGTAAAAGTATCACACCCGGCAACGAGACTCCTTCCCGATTTATAATATTAATTTTTAAAATGATTTTTTGGACGATACAACCGTATGGATGTTAAAAAATATAAATTTTAGTCATATGAAAAAATTATTAAAAAATTTAAAATTCATCTTGCATGTCACGATTTGAAAAATCTAGTAAAAGTACCACACTAGACAACGAGACTCGTTCCCGATTCACAAGATTAATTTTTAAAAAGGTTTTTTTCGATGATCCAACCGTACGGATGTTAATATATATCAATTTTAGTAATATGAAAAATTATTAAAAATTTGACACACATCTTGCACGCCAGGATTAGAAAAATCTAGTAAAAGTACCACGGTCGACAATGAGACTCATACCCGATTTACAAGATTAATTTTAAAAATGATTTTTTAAACGATCCAACCGTACGAATGTTAAGATATATTATTTTTAGTCATATGAAAAAATTAATAAAAAATTTTAAATTCATCTTGCATGTCAGGATTAGAAAAATCTAGTAAAAGTACCACTCCCGACAACGAGACTCGTTCCCGATTTATAAGATTAATTTTGAAAATGATTTTTTAGACGATCTAACCGTACGGATGTTAAGATATATCAATTTTAGTCATATAAAAAAATTATTAAAAAATTTGAAATTCATCTTGCATGTCACGATTAGAAGAATCTAGTAAACGTACCACACCAGACAACGAGACTCGTTCCCGATTTAGAAGATTAATTTTTAAAATGATTTTTAGACGATCCAACCGTACGGATGTTGAGATATATCAATTTTAGTCATATGAAAAAATTATTAAAAAATTTGAAATTCATCTTGCATGTCACGATTAGAAGAATCTAGTAATAGTACCACACTAGACAAAGAGACTCGTTCCCGATTTACAAGATTCATTTTTAAAATGATTTTTTGGACGATCCAACCGTACGGATGTTAAGATATATCAATTTTAGTCATATAAAAAAATTATTAAAAAATTTGAAAAAAATCTTGCACGTCAGGATTAGAAAAATCTTGTAAAAGTACCACTGTCGACAATGAGACTCGTACTCGATTTACAAGATTAATTTTAAAAATAATTTTTTAAACGATCCAACCGTACGGATGTTAAGATATATTATTTTTAGTCATATGAAAAAATTATTAAAAAATTTGAAATTCATCTTGCATGTCAGGATTAGAAAAATCTAGTAAAAGTTCACTCCCGACAACGAGACTGGTTCCCGATTTACAAGATTAATTTTTAAAATGATTTTTTAGATGATCCAACCGTACGGATGTTAAGATATATCAATTTTAGTCATATGAAAAAATTAAAAAAAAATTGAAATTCATCTTGCATGTCACGATTAGAAGAATCTAGTAAAAGTACCACACCAGACAACGAGACTCGTTCCCGATTTAGAAGATTAATTTTTAAAATGATTTTTTGGACGATCCAACCATAAGGATGTTAAGATATATGAATTTTAGTAATATGAAAAAAGTATTAAAAAATTTGAAATTCATCTTGCATGTCACGATTAGAAGAATCTAGTAAAAGTACCACACTAGACAACGAGACTCGTTCTCGATTCACAAGATTAATTTTTAAAAAGGTTTTTTCGATGATCCAACCGTACGGATGTTAATATATATCACTTTTACTCATATGAAAAAATTATTAAAAAATTTGAAACACATTTTGCACGTCAGGATTAGAAAATCTAGTAAAAGTACCACTATCGACAATGAGACTCATTCCCGATTTACAAGATTAATTTTAAAAATGATTTTTTAAACGATCCAACCCTACGGATGTAAAGATATATTATTTTTAGTCATATGAAAAAATTATTAAAAAATTTGAAATTCATCTTGCATGTAAGGATTAGAAAAATCTAGTAAAAGTACCACTCCCGACAACGAGACTCGTTCCCGATTTACAAGATTAATTTTTAAAATGATTTTTTAGACGATCCAACCGTATGGATGTTAAGAAATATCAATTTTAGTCATATGAAAAAATTATTACAAAATTTGAAATTCATCTTGCATGTCACGATTAGAAGAATCTAGTAAAAGTACCCCACCAGACAACGAGACTCGTTCCCGATTTACAAGATTAATTTTTAAAATGATTTTTTGGTCGATCCAACCGTACGGATGTTAAGATAAATCAATTTTAGTCATATGAAAAAATTATTAAAAACTTTGAAATTCATCTTGCATGTCAGGATTAGAAAAATTTAGTAAAAGTATCACACCCGGCAACGAGACTCCTTCCCGATTTATAATATTAATTTTTAAAATGATTTTTTGGACGATACAACCGTATGGATGTTAAAAAATATAAATTTTAGTCATATGAAAAAATTATTAAAAAATTTAAAATTCATCTTGCATGTCACGATTTGAAAAATCTAGTAAAAGTACCACACTAGACAACGAGACTCGTTCCCGATTCACAAGATTAATTTTTAAAAAGGTTTTTTCGATGATCCAACCGTACGGATGTTAATATATATCAATTTTAGTAATATGAAAAAATTATTAAAAAATTTGACACACATCTTGCACGTCAGGATTAGAAAAATCTAGTAAAAGTACCACGGTCGACAATGAGACTCGTACCCGATTTACAAGATTAATTTTAAAAATGATTTTTTAAACGATCCAACCGTACGAATGTTAAGATATATTATTTTTAGTCATATGAAAAAATTAATAAAAAATTTTAAATTCATCTTGCATGTCAGGATTAGAAAAATCTAGTAAAAGTACCCCTCCCGACAACGAGACTCGTTCCCGATTTATAAGATTAATTTTGAAAATGATTTTTTAGACGATCTAACCGTACGGATGTTAAGATATATCAATTTTAGTCATATAAAAAAATTATTAAAAAATTTGAAATTCATCTTGCATGTCACGATTAGAAGAATCTAGTAAAAGTACCACGGTCGACAATGAGACTCGTACCCGATTTACAAGATTAATTTTAAAAATGATTTTTTAAACGATCCAACCGTACGAATGTTAAGATATATTATTTTTAGTCATATGAAAAAATTAATAAAAAATTTTAAATTCATCTTGCATGTCAGGATTAGAAAAATCTAGTAAAAGTACCCCTCCCGACAACGAGACTCGTTCCCGATTTATAAGATTAATTTTGAAAATGATTTTTTAGACGATCTAACCGTACGGATGTTAAGATATATCAATTTTAGTCATATAAAAAAATTATTAAAAAATTTGAAATTCATCTTGCATGTCACGATTAGAAGAATCTAGTAAACGTACCACAACAGACAACGAGACTCGTTCCCGATTTAGAAGATTAATTTTTAAAATGATTTTTAGACGATCCAACCGTACGGATGTTGAGATATATCAATTTTAGTCATATGAAAAAATTATTAAAAAATTTGAAATTCATCTTGCATGTCACGATTAGAAGAATCTAGTAATAGTACCACACTAGACAAAGAGACTCGTTCCCGATTTACAAGATTCATTTTTAAAATGATTTTTTGGACGATCCAACCGTACGGATGTTAAGATATATCAATTTTAGTCATATAAAAAAATTATTAAAAAATTTGAAAAAAATCTTGCACGTCAGGATTAGAAAAATCTTGTAAAAGTACCACTGTCGACAATGAGACTCGTACTCGA
Source organism: Apium graveolens (assembly GCF_009905375.1). NCBI lineage: Eukaryota > Viridiplantae > Streptophyta > Magnoliopsida > Apiales > Apiaceae > Apium > Apium graveolens. The sequence goes on along the minus strand of NW_027417852.1, from coordinate 104,256 downwards.
TTTACAAGATTAATTTTAAAAATAATTTTTTAAACGATCCAACCGTACGGATGTTAAGATATATTATTTTTAGTCATATGAAAAAATTATTAAAAAATTTGAAATTCATCTTGCATGTCAGGATTAGAAAAATCTAGTAAAAGTTCACTCCCGACAACGAGACTGGTTCCCGATTTACAAGATTAATTTTTAAAATGATTTTTTAGATGATCCAACCGTACGGATGTTAAGATATATCAATTTTAGTCATATGAAAAAATTAAAAAAAAATTGAAATTCATCTTGCATGTCACGATTAGAAAAATCTAGTAAAAGTACCACACCAGACAACGAGACTCGTTCCCGATTTAGAAGATTAATTTTTAAAATGATTTTTTGGACGATCCAACCGTAAGAATGTTAAGATATATGAATTTTAGTAATATGAAAAAATTATTAAAAAATTTGAAATTCATCTTGCATGTCACGATTAGAAGAATCTAGTAAAAGTACCACACCAGACAACGAGACTCGTTCTCGATTCACAAGATTAATTTTTAAAAAGGTTTTTTCGATGATCCAACCATACGGATGTTAATATATATCACTTTTACTCATATGAAAAAATTAATAAAAAATTTGAAACACATTTTGCACGTAAGGATTAGAAAATCTAGTAAAAGTACCACTATCGACAATGAGACTCATTTCGATTTACAAGATTAATTTTAAAAATGATTTTTTAAACGATCCAACCGTACGGATGTAAAGATATATTATTTTTAGTCATATGAAAAAATTATTAAAAAATTTGAAATTCATCTTGCATGTAAGGATTAGAAAAATCTAGTAAAAGTACCACTCCCGACAACGAGACTCGTTCCCGATTTACAAGATTAATTTTTAAAATAATTTTTTAGACGATCCAACCGTATGGATGTTAAGAAATATCAATTTTAGTCACATGAAAAAATTATTACAAAATTTGAAATTCATCTTGCATGTCACGATTAGAAGAATCTAGTAAAAGTACCCCACCAGACAACGAGACTCGTTCCCGATTTACAAGATTAATTTTTAAAATGATTTTTTGGTCGATCCAACCGTACGGATGTTAAGATAGATCAATTTTAGTCATATGAAAAAATTATTAAAAACTTTGAAATTCATCTTGCATGTCAGGATTAGAAAAATTTAGTAAAAGTATCACACCCGGCAACGAGACTCCTTCCCGATTTATAATATTAATTTTTAAAATGATTTTTTCGACGATACAACCGTATGGATGTTAAGAAATATAAATTTTAGTCATATGGAAAAATTATTAAAAAATTTAAAATTCATCTTGCATGTCACGATTTGAAAAATCTAGTAAAAGTACCACACTAGACAACGAGACTCGTTCCCGATTCACAAGATTAATTTTTAAAAAGGTTTTTTCGATGATCCAACCGTACGGATGTTAATATATATCAATTTTAGTAATATGAAAAAATTATTAAAAAATTTGACACACATCTTGCACGTCAGAATTAGAAAAATCTCGTAAAAGTACCACGGTCGACAATGAGACTCGTACTCGATTTACAAGATTAATTTTAAAAATAATTTTTTAAACGATCCAACCGTACGGATGTTAAGATATATTATTTTTAGTCATATGAAAAAATTAATAAAAAATTTTAAATTCATCTTGCATGTCAGGATTAGAAAAATCTAGTAAAAGTACCACTCCCGACAACGAGACTCGTTCCCGATTTAGAAGATTAATTTTTAAAATGATTTTTTGGACGATACAACCGTACGGATGTTAAGATATATGAATTTTATTAATATGAAAAAATTATTAAAAAATTTGAAATTCATCTTGCATGTCACGATTAGAAGAATCTAGTAAAAGTACCACACCAGACAACGAGACTCGTTCCCGATTCAGAAGATTAATTTTTAAAAAGGTTTTTTCGATGATCTAACCGTACGGATGTTAATATATATCACTTTTACTCATATGAAAAAATTATTAAAAAATTTGAAACACATTTTGCACGTCAGGATTAGAAAATCTAGTAAAAGTACCACTGTCGACAATGAGACTCATTCCCGATTTACAAGATTAATTTTAAAAATGATTTTTTAAACGATCCAACCGTACGGATGTTAAGATATATTATTTTTAGTCATATGAAAAAATTATTAAAAAATTTGAAATTCATCTTGCATGTCAGGATTAGAAAAATCTAGTAAAAGTACCACTCCCGAAAACTAGACTCGTTCCCGATTTACAAGATTAATTTTTAAAATGATTTTTTAGACTATCCAACCGTATGGATGTTAATAAATATCAATTTTAGTCATATGAAAAAATTATTACAAAATTTGAAATTCATCTTGCATGTCACGATTAGAAGAATCTAGTAAAAGTACCACACCAGACAACGAGACTCGTTCCCGATTTACAAGATTAATTTTTAAAATGATTTTTTGGATGATCCAACCGTACGGATGTTAAGATATATAAATTTTAGTCATATGAAAAAATTATTAAAAAATTTGAAATTCATCTTGCATGTCAGGATTAGAAAAATTTAGTAAAAGTATCACACCCGGCAACGAGACTCCTTCCCGATTTATAAGATTAATTTTTAAAATGATTTTTTGGACGATACAACCGAATGGATGTTAAGAAATATAAATTTTAGTCATATGAAAAAATTATTAAAAATTTTGAAATTCATCTTGCATGTCACGATTTGAAAAATTGAGTAAAAGTACCACACTAGACAACGAGACTCGTTCCCGATTCACAAGATTAATTTTTAAAAAGGTTTTTTTGATGATCCAACCGTACGGATGTTAATATATATCAATTTTAGTAATATGAAAAAATTATTAAAAAATTTGAGACACATCTTGCACGTCAGGATTAGAAAAATCTAGTAAAAGTACCACGGTCGACAATGAGACTCGTACCCGATTTACAAGATTAATTTTAAAAATGATTTTTTAAACGATCCAACCGTACGGATGTTAAGATATATTATTTTTAGTCATATGAAAAAATTAATAAAAAATTTTAAATTCATCTTACATGTCAGGATTAGAAAAATCTAGTAAAAGTACCACTCCCGACAACGAGACTCGTTCCCGATTTACAAGATTACTTTTTAAAATGATTTTTTAGACGATCTAACCGTACGGATGTTAAGATATATCAATTTTAGTCATATGAAAAAATTATTAAAAAAATTAAAATTCATCTTGCATGTCACGATTAGAAGAATCTAGTAAACGTACAACACCAGACAACGAGACTCGTTCCCGATTTAGAAGATTAATTTTTAAAATGATTTTTGGACGATCCAACCGTACGGATGTTGAGATATATCAATTTTAGTCATATGAAAAAATTATTAAAAAATTTGAAATTCATCTTGCATGTCACGATTAGAAGAATCTAGTAATAGTACCACACTAGACAACGAGACTCGTTCCCGATTTACAAGATTCATTTTTAAAATGATTTTTTTGGACGATCCAACCATACGGATGTTAAGATATATCAATTTTAGTCATATGAAAAAATTATTAAAAATTTGAAACAAATCTTGCACGTCAGGATTAGAAAAATCTAGTAAAAGTACCACTGTCGACAATGAGACTCGTACTTGATTTACAAGATTAATTTTAAAAATAATTTTTTAAACGATCCAACCGTACGGATGTTAAGATATATTATTTTTAGTCATATGAAAAAATTATTAAAAAATTTGAAATTCATCTTGCATGTCAGGATTAGAAAAATATAGTAAAAGTTCACTCCCGACAACGAGACTGGTTCCCGATTTACAAGATTAATTTTTAAAATGATTTTTTAGATGATCCAACCATACGGATGTTAAGATATATCAATTTTAGTCATATGAAAAAATTATTAAAAAATTTGAAATTCATCTTGCATGTCACGATTAGAAGAATCTAGTAAAAGTACCACACTAGACAACGAGACTCGTTCCCGATTTAGAAGATTAATTTTTAAAATGATTTTTTGGACGATCCAACCATAAGGATGTTAAGATATATGAATTTTAATAATATGAAAAAATTATTAAAAAAATTGAAATTCATCTTGCATGTCACGATTAGAAGAATCTAGTAAAAGTACCACACTAGACAACGAGACTCGTTCCCGATTCACAAGATTAATTTTTAAAAAGGTTTTTTCGATGATCCAACCGTACGGATGTTAATATATATCACTTTTACTCATATGAAAAAATTATTAAAAAATTTGAAACACATTTTGCACATTAGGATTAGATAATCTAGTAAAAGTACCACTATCGACAATGAGACTCATTCCCGATTTACAAGATTAATTTTAAAAATGATTTTTTAAACGATCCAACCGTACGGATGTAAAGATATATTATTTTTAGTCATATGAAAAAATTATTAAAAAAATTGAAATTCATCTTGCATGTAAGGATTAGAAAAATCTAGTAAAAGTACCACTCCCGACAACGAGACTCGTTCCCGATTTACAAGATTAATTTTTAAAATGATTTTTTAGACGATCCAACCGTATGGATGTTAAGAAATATCAATTTTAGTCATATGAAAAAATTATTACAAAATTTGAAATTCATCTTGCATGTCACGATTAGAAGAATCTAGTAAAAGTACCCCACCAGATAACGAGACTCGTTCCCGATTTACAAGATTAATTTTTAAAATGATTTTTTGGTCGATCCAACCGTAAGGATGTTAAGATATATGAATTTTAGTAATATGAAAAAATTATTAAAAAATTTGAAATTCATCTTGCATGTCACGATTAGAAAAATCTAGTAAAAGTACCACACCAGACAACGAGAGTCGTTCCCGATTCACAAGATTAATTTTTAAAAAGGTTTTTTCGATGATCCAACCGTACGGATGTTAATATATATCAATTTTAGTAATATGAAAAAATTATTAAAAAATTTGACACACATCTGGCACGTCAGATTAGAAAAATCTAGTAAAAGTACCACTGTCGACAACGAGACTCGTTCCCGATTCACAAGATTAATTTTTAAAAAGGTTTTTTCGATGATCCAACCGTACGGATGTTAATATATATCACTTTTACTCATATGAAAAAATTATTAAAAAATTTGAAACACATTTTGCACGTCAGGATTAGAAAATCTAGTAAAAGTACCACTATCGACAATGAGACTCATTCCCGATTTACAAGATTAATTTTAAAAATGATTTTTTAAACGATCCAACTGTACGGATGTTAATATATATCACTTTTACTCATATGAAAAAATTATTAAAAAATTTGAAACACATTTTGCACGTCAGGATTAGAAAATCTGGTAAAAGTACCAGTGTTGACAATGAGACTCATTCCCGATTTACAAGATTAATTTTAAAAATGATTTTTTAAACGATCCAACCGTACGGATGTTAAGATATATTATTTTTAGTCATATGAAAAAATTATTAAAAAATTTGAAATTCATCTTGCATGTCAGGATTAGAAAAATCTAGTAAAAGTACCACTCCCGACAACTAGACTCGTTCCCGATTTACAAGATTAATTTTGAAAATGATTTTTTAGACTATCCAACCGTATGGATGTTAAGAAATATCAATTTTAGTCATATGAAAAAATTATTACAAAATTTGAAATTCATCTTGCATGTCACGATTAGAAGAATCTAGTAAAAGTACCACACCAGACAACGAGACTCGTTCCCGATTTACAAGATTAATTTTTAAAATGATTTTTTGGACGATCCAACCGTACGGATGTTAAGATATATCAATTTTAGTCATATGAAAAAATTATTAAAAAATTTGAAACAAATCTTGCACGTCAGGATTAGAAAAATCTAGTAAAAGTACCACTGTCGACAATGAGACTCGTACCCGATTTACAAGATTAATTTTAAAAATGATTTTTTAAACGATCCAACCATACGGATGTTAAGATATATTATTTTTAGTCATATGAAAAAATTATTAAAAATGTTATTTCTAGAGAACTAACAATGAGATTTACAGAAGGGGGGTTGAATGTAAATCTCAAAACTTTTTCAAGTTTTGAGCAGTTTATAAAGACTGTGTGTTCAAGATGAACAAGTTTGTGAATTGCTTTAAGCTGATACAGACATATATATATTCAAACACAAATGTAAAGAACACAATAAACCTTTAAAAACTTTTCTGGTGGATTTGTTGTTCCACCAGAGATGGTATTTCAGAAATTCTGTGATCTTAGAATTTGATCACAGCTGCATCCTAGTACAAACTAGATAATTTTTCTCTCAAGATTTTTCTAAACAGCTCTGGAAAAATTCTTATCTAATTACTAGCTACTACTTGGTTTATATATTACCAAGTTTACAAGTGAAGACAAGGATATATAAAATAATAAAGTAAGATCTCCACTTGTTTCTTCTCCAGTTCACTCCAGTACTTTGTTGACTTAATGTCTCTTTATACTAGAGTAGAACGGCTGCTTTTTCTGATGTTCCTGAAATTAGGCTGCCACATTTCAGTTATCTCTGTTCACCCACGTGCCTCTGTTTGTAGGTACAACTACCACTTATCAACGGTTAATCAACAGAACATCCGTTGAAGCTTTCATCCATTGATGCACTCATCCGTTGAAGGATGTTATCCGTTGAAGCTTTAGAGACATCCGTTGAAGCTTAGCTTCTCATCCGTTGAAGGTCTTTAAGTCATCCGTTGATACCACTTCATTTATACAAAATTACAAGGCATGAAATATTTACAATTGGCCTTCCTATCTGCATATCTTCTAGTAGTCAACATGACTCATAGTTTCTCTCAACTTCTAAGAATTACATCTTAAATACAGAGACTGAAATATGCTACAACACTAGACTTATTTCTAAGTAAAGCTACACCATCAACGGATAGCCAAAGTGGTCTTATCCGTTGAGGCTACAGACACTGAATTTCTACTTAAGTGTTTTGTTAAACATATCATCAAACTAATGCACATATATTCCTAACAATCTCCCCCTATTTATGTCTATAAGAATTGTAGGCATAAATTCAGGGTTAACTTGATGATAACAAAACACTTAACAGATATATGAATTGAAACTAAGTAGAAATTTGAAAATGCTGCAAAAATGTATGTACTAGGAGGAAATTGAAGATTTACAGTATTTCCAAGGATACTCCTTTAGCCTGAGCAAATCATCTTTTTCTTCTTTGTTCCCTGGTTTTCTTTCCTAGCCCTTTGTCATTTTCCTCAATTTGGAGTTGGAGTTGTCTGAAGAATTCAGCTTCATCTTCAACACTGATATCCAACTTAGATTGCATTTCCTTGAGAGTTTCATTGCTGGAAATCTTGAGTTGGTCTTCAAGTCTGAAAAATCTTCTGACTCCTTTATCATCTCTAAATTCCATCAACCAATGAGGTGATTTGTGAATTGTAATTCCCCTTTCTTGAATGAGTAAAGTCCTGGGTAAAGCATTGGGCTCCCTCCAAATTTTCCTTATATTGGCAATCTTGTTGAGAATTTCAGTCTTGGCAGTTCTGGTAAAGCCAGAATCCTTTTGTATAGCTGAAAAGACTCTAATCAAGGTAGAGTAGCCTTCATTCAGAATCCTGTGGAGAGGCCATGTTCTTTCCCCAGCTCCTTTGTATCTGAACACTAATCTCTCTGGTAGCTGTCTGTAAGCAGCTATTCCTCTTACATCCTCCAGCTCATCCAGATAGAGTTCAATGTCTGAAATTTCTTTTATGTCACAGATGTGAACATAATCATCTTTAGAAATGGATGGCTTAGGCTTAGGCTTTTGTTTTTGAGTGAATTTCTTAGAGGTTATGGGAGGTGTAGATTTGGGTTTTCTTTTCTGTTTCTTTGGTAGTGGAAGAGTGGTTAGAAAGGTAGGCAATTTGATGGTGTCCCAATCAATAGGTTCCTCTTTTGGAATGATTGGTTCACCATGGATGTTTATAGTGGGATTAGCAACAAGAGGTTCAGGTATGGAAGGTAGTGGTTTAGATATAGATTTGGTTACTTCAGTATTATCTTCACTCCTTCTATGTGCCTTGGCCTTTCTTCTGTTTCCCTTCTGCCATTCCTCTCTTTCTTCCATACTCTCACCAAATATACTCCCAAAAACCTCATCTAGGTTTGCAATCTTGTCTTCACCCCTGACTTCAATTCCTTTCTCTTCTTCAACTTGACTTGACTTTAGCTGTTGTTCAAGCTTTGCTTGTGCTCTTTTGTCAGCCTTTAGTTGCTTGACTTCTTCCTTCTTGGCTATTGAGAATTTGGGATGTCCTTGCATCACACATATGCTCTTTCCCTCTCTAGAGATAATAGCCCTATTTCTCCTTACAGCCTCATCCATGGTCTCTTTGAGATAAGCAATACTCCTACCTAAAAGCTTGTTCTCATCAGCTTTTGGAGGAGGAAAGTCCACTTCTTTTAAAGGATTCTTTGTAGAGTCCTTATTGGATCTTTTATTGGGCTTGAGAATTATATCTTGTAGTTCTTTGGAAGAAGCTTCTCCATCCTTATGTCTCCCTACTGGCTTGAGCTCCATGTTGATTGGTTCAATCTTTGTGCTATATTTCACAGATGTTGATTTATCTTGTGTAGAGCCAAACAACAGTTGCAACCTTTCATCAATTCTCCTCCTTTGCTCTTTCACTTGAATTTCAGCTGCTGCTAGCTGAATCAAATCAATTCCATCAGGCTTTCCTTTGATTTGAATGATTGGAGAAGTAGTGATGGCAGGAACTAGCACTTTATATATTTTGATTTTTGTAGATGGCTCTCCTTCCCCTTCCCTTTTACTCTCCCCCTTTTTGTTATCATCAAGGAGAGGGGTCAAGCCTTGTGCTTTTGCCAGCTGCATTAGGAGACTGGTTTGAGATTGTTGGTTGTGAAGAATGGTGGCCACAGAATCTTCAATAACTTGAACTCTGTCTTCCAACTTGGCCAGCCTTTTCTCAGTAACTGATTCCTTTTTCAATCTCAAAACCAAGTCCTGCAATGTACCATAGGGCATGACTGAATCCAATTTTTCAGAACTGTAGGATTTCAAGTCAGCAATATCCTTTCTGAGATCATCCATACTCAGATTCTGCTTTACTTGCTGCAACTTCATGAGATGCAGTGAGTCCAGGTGAGCTTGAAGGATAGCCTTGATACTTGCATGTGAAGTGTTCTGAATGGCCTGTTGAATAGTGTTGATTTGTTTGACTAAGGAGACATTGAATTCCCCTGATCTATACTCCTTTGTCAAAGCCCATTCAGGTAGATTTGGAATTGAACTAGGGCCTTCATCTCCCCCTAAGTTCATGCTTCCATCAAAAGAAACAGAGTCATCATCATCAGAATTTACTCCAAATTCCTCAGATGGCTCACCAGCTGTAGAAGGCATCTTGTTAATAGCAGCTTTATCCCTTTGAAGAGATTCTGTTGTGTGTACTAGATGTAGTGTCTTTTCTGCCTCCTCATTGCCCTGAGCAGCCAACATTTGATAGGCTGACACAGGATGAGTAAAAGTGTCAGCATCCAAGGAAATGTTATCAATTACAGCTTTGTAATGTTGCTGAAATTGTCTTTCCTTTTCAGCATCATCCACAATCATTGACTCACTAGCAATGGCTGGTTCCACCCTTATATCTACTGTACCTGCCTTTCTCTCTTTTTCTCTATTTTCTTGCATCAGGGGCTCCCCCTGGCTCACACAACTCACTCCCTCACCTTCACCTACTAAGGTGGTACTCCTCTCACTTACTTTTGCCATGCTGGAAGAAATAGCATGCATTTTTGAGCTCTCAATCTCTCCTTTTGCCTGGGAGCAACCCAGCCTCTCACTCAAATTTTCACTCCCTTCCCTCAATCCTAAGAGTGATTGCACAGTATTCATGTCTTCTACACTTGGAATTGATTCAGTTATGTGTGGAGAGACTATCAACGGATGTGGAATATCCGTTGAAGGTGAAGCTGATGTTATCAACGGATAACTGCTGTTAAGCTTATCCGTTGAAGAGCAACCACTTGTCAACGGATGAGTGATATCCGTTGAAGAAGGAAAAGAAGTTGAAATTAAAAGTGATATAACTGTTGAATCTGTGTAGATTGATTTGAGATGTGGTGACACAGATCCTTCAATTATATCTGAAAGAATTTGCGGGTGATCCAACAAATCATCTAAGAGATGATGATCACCTGTATTTGAGTGGGGCTCCTCCCTGAGTTGTAAAGAGGGAGAATCAGGAATTGATGGGAATAACATATCCACATCCAGAGATGGTGATGAAGTGTTTGGTGATTGATGTGTGATTATTGTGAGAGAATGGGGCTGTGACTCCACATTTATTGGAGCCACATCAAACTGAGTTTGAGAAGGCATAGATACAGATGGATGTATCTGTGCAGTGTGTGCACCCTGTGTAGAAGATTGGGTTCTAGCCTTCTTTCTTCTAATAAAACCTTTTGTTGGTGAGTGTTTGGCTTCAGTGTCCCTCCCTCGTTTGTTCTGTGTTCCTGGTTGGGAACTATTTTCAATAGTAACATCCTTTTGGGAGGATGCAACTAGGGATGTGCTAGATACCTTTTCAACCACCACAGCTTTTTGAGAAACTGTGGCTTGGCTAGCTTGGGAAGCACTTAACTCTCCTTCCTTATCCTGGGGGTTTCTTTGATGTTCACCCCTCCCCTCACCACTCACACCCTGTTCACTCCCCTCAGGGTTAATGGTTGGTGTTACAACTGTTGTCTTTTGAGAAACAACAGAGGTGGTTTTCTTTGTCTTTGATTTTGAAAGTTTAGTTTTGGTGACCTTGGTAGAAATCTGTTGGGGCATTGTCACAGATTTCATGGCCACACTAGAAGATAAAGAAATAGAGGGGTTGGAAGAAGTAGGAGTTGTAGAAGCAATTACCTCACCTACCTGAGGTGCATTCATGATTGGTAAATATACCAATGGCACACTGCTGTTGAGATCCATTCTCAATAAATCTGCAAGAACTCTTTTCTCTTGTGCCCAGCACTTGAGTTTATTATTCTCATTGATTATGACCAAACCTTCAGCAACATGGTTAGCCAATAACATAAAGAATCTAGCATAATAGATGTTATTAGGTCTATTAGCTTTGTTACCTAATCTAGTACCCAATTCTAGCATCACATAGTTGCTAAGGTTAAAATACCTATCAGAAACAAGCATATAGAGCATATTAACAAGAGATGAAGTTATGGCATCAAAATTACTAATTTTCCCAGAGAAAACCTTTATAAAGGCATCCCCAAGAAAACTCCATTCTTTCCTAAGGCCTTTTCTTCTAATACTCCCTAAACTAGCAGAGTTAAGAGAATAACCTATGGAATCTAACATGCTGGATACATCATTATCAGTGTGTGGTGTCATGGCATTGTTCTCAGGTAATTTAAAACATGCTTGTAAATCATCACAGTTAATACAGTGATTTTTACCTTTGAGAGTGAAGGAGATAGTCATATCTATGGAGTTGAACTCAGCAGTTGTCCAAATCTCCTCAACTACTTCACAGTAAATCGTTGGGGCTTCCAGCATTGCATAGCTAAGTTTACAGTTTTTGATGAAGTCCATCATTTTGTGATAGTCTGAATGGGCTTCATTCTTTTCTACCAAAGCTATGAAATTGTTCTTCTCATAGATGAACCCAGATTGAGACATAATTTTCACGACTGGTGCCGTTGTTGTGAGTAGAAATTGCAGAGAATAACTTGAAGGTTTTGCAGAGAGAAAATGGTAAATGCTTGAAATTTTAAGAAAGCGTAAAGTAAAAATGAAAAATCAGAAGGGCTTATATGCTTTCAAAAAAAAAACAATTAGTAAAAGATTAATCAATAAGTATATGTTAGTGAATTTCAGCCGTTTAAGAATAAACTGTAAGTATTCTAACAACTACCTTTAAAACCAATACATACAGATGTATGTATGAGTATCAACGGTTAAGAAAATAGAATCAACGGCTGTGAAACACCTGAATCGACTGATGTGACATTTCAACGGATAAGGCAAATTGTCATCCGTTGAAAGGTACTTCAGTTTTATCCGTTGACGGATAAAAATTCCAGAAATGTATTTGTCTTTCAACGGATAATGAATATCCGTTGATAGAGCAATTTTGACTTTCAACGGATAGGAAACATCCGTTGATGGTATAAACTTTGTTAAAAGTCAAATTTGTTCTAGCAACTAATATATTTCAGGCTTCAATTCAAATTGCAATAAGGACATGAATTTTAAGAGTAATTAAGCATACCTAGCTCACTTACTAATCTTGTGAATGTTGATTCATCAAGTGGCTTGGTAAATATGTCTGCAATTTGTTGTTCACTTGGAACAAAATGTAGTTCCACTGTACCATTCATGACATGCTCCCTAATGAAGTGGTACTTGATATCAATGTGCTTGGTTCTTGAGTGCTGTACAGGATTTTCTGTTATGGCTATGGCACTTGTGTTGTCACAAAAGATAGGAATTCTATCAACATGAAGTCCATAGTCAAGGAGTTGATTTCTCATCCATAACACTTGAGAGCAGCAACTGCCAGCAGCAATGTATTCAACCTCAGCTGTAGAAGTAGAGACTAAATTTTGCTTTTTGCTAAACCATGATACAAGCTTGTTTCCCAGGAATTGGCAGGAGCCTGTTGTACTTTTCCTGTCTATTTTGCAACCTGCATAGTCTGCATCTGAATAACCAATTAGATCAAAGCCAGATTCTCTAGGATACCAAATACCTAAATTTGGTGTACCCTTGAGATATCTGAAAATCCTTTTGATAGCTATTAAGTGAGACTCCCTAGGATCAGCTTGAAATCTAGCACACAGACATGTAGCAAACATTATATCTGGTCTGCTAGCAGTTAAATATAAAAGTGAACCAACCATGCCTCTATAACTTGTAATGTCCACAGACCTTTCAGTCTTATTTAATTCAAGTTTGGTGGCAGTGGCCATGGGAGTTTTTGCAGATGAACATTCCATTAAGTCAAACTTCTTTAAAAGATCATGAATATATTTAGTTTGACTACTGAAAATTCCATTACTAACTTGTTTAATTTGTAAACCAAGAAAATAGGTTAGTTCTCCCATAAGGCTCATTTCATAATTACTTTGCATTAGCTTAGCAAACTTTTTACAAAGTTTATCATCTTTAGAACCAAATATTATGTCGTCTACATAAATTTGAACAAGTATACTAGAGCCATTAACATTCCTAAAGAAGAGAGTTTTATCAACAGTACCTCTAGTGAAGTGATTCTCCAAAAGAAATTTTGATAAGGTTTCATACCAGGCTCTAGGTGCTTGCTTCAGTCCATAGAGTGCTTTCAACAGATAATATACATAGTCTGGAAAATTTGGATCTTCAAATACTGGAGGTTGACTTACATAGACTTCTTCCTCTAATTTCCCATTTAGAAATGCACTCTTGACATCCATTTGATAGACTTTGAAATTGGCATAAGCTGCATAGGCTAGAAAAATTCTGATGGCTTCAAGTCTTGCAACAGGAGCATATGTCTCATCAAAATCTATTCCCTCTTGCTGAGAATAGCCTTTAGCAACCAATCTGGCTTTATTCCTTATGATAATGCCATTTTCATCCATCTTGTTTCTGAATACCCATTTTGTGTCAATAGGACTCTTGTTCTTTGGTTTGGGTACCAGCTTCCAAACTTGGTTTCTCTCAAATTGGTTTAGCTCTTCCTGCATAGCTAATATCCAATCTGGATCCAATAAGGCTTCTTCCACTTTCTTAGGTTCCTCCTGAGATAGAAAACTACTATACAGACATTCATCTTGAATAGCTCTTCTTGTTTGCACTTTAGATGATGCATCACCAATGATCAGTTCAAAGGGATGATTCTTGGTCCATTTCCTTTGAAGTGGAAGATGTGCTCTAGATGAGGTGGCCTCAGTATTGTCATGATGTGAGACAGAGTGTTGACTAGTTGAAACTCCCCCTGAGTTGTTGGTCCTTTGCAGGGAACTTGGAGTTCTATCAACTGATGATGTAAATCGATTATCCGTTGATAAACTATGATCAACGGATGCTTTATTTAGTACTTCAACGGATGATACACCATGTCTTTCAACGGATACTGCATTGCCTCTATCAACGGATGCAGAATTCTGACTTTCAACGGATGCAGTATTTTGTTCATTATCCAAGGGCATGTTTTGAATCCCTTTTGAAGTGTTATCTCCATCAGTCTCCTCTTCACTATCATCACAATATATCTCAATGTTGTCAAATTTGAGTCTCTCATATTGTCCCTCATCTGTTAGTCCATCAATCTTTTTATCATCAAACACAACATGCACAGATTCCATAACAATGTTGGTTCTTAGATTGTAGACCCTATAAGATTTTCCAGCTGAATAACCAACAAATATCCCTTCATCAGCCTTTGCATCAAACTTCCCTTTATGGTCAGATTGATTCCTTAGTATAAAGCATTTACATCCAAAGACATGAAGAAAGTTTAGAGTTGGTTTTCTTCTCTTGAACAACTGATAAGGAGTCATGCCTTTAGCTTGATTGATCAAAGAGATATTTTGAGTGAAACAGGCACAATTAACAGCTTCAGCCCAGAAATATGTTGGTAACTTTGATTCTTCAAGCATTGTTCTGGCAGCCTCAATTAAAGATCTGTTCTTTCTTTCAACTACCCCATTTTGCTGAGGTGTTCGCAAAACCATCAACACCAGGAGAGTTTGGTGTCACTTTGGTCAGACAAGTCATGACAATTCAGAAGGCCCTTCAGGAGACTCAAGATGCTGGTACCAAGGCAATTCTTCAAACTCATCTGGAATCTCTGCATCTCTTGCAGTTGCAGCATTACCAGCAAAATCTAAGTGTGGATGAGCTCAAGCAGGACATTGCTGATCTGAAATCCTACAATGCTGAGAAATTGCATTCAGTTATACCCTATGGTACTATGCAAGATTTGTTGGGGAGACTGAGGAAAGCATCTGATGCTGACAAGAGGCTGGCCAGATTGGAAGATAGGGTTCAAATCATTGAAGACTCTATGGTCACCATTCTTCAGAATCAACAAACTTAAACAAATCTACTCATGCAGCTGGCAAAAGCACAAGGCTTGACCCCTACCCTTGATGATAACAAAAAGGGGGAGAATAAAAGGGAAGGGGAAGGAGAGCCATCTATAACTGTTCAGATTTCTCAAGTGCTAGTTCCTGTCATCAAAACTTCTCGAACTATTCAAGTCAAAGGAAAGCTAGATGGAATTGATCTAATCCAGATAGCAGCAGCTGAATTGCAAGTCAAAGAGCAAAGGAAGAAGATTGATGAAAAGATGCAACTAATATTTGGTTCTACAACTTCTCAATCACAATCTGTGAAGCATAGCACAAAAGTGGAATCAATTATTATGGAACTCAAGCCATTAGGGAGGCATAAGGATGGAGAAACTTCTTCCAAAGATCTGCAACCTATGGTTCTCAAGCCCAACAACAGATCCAATAAGGACTCTACAAAGAATCCTCTAAAAGAGGTGGATTTTCCTCTTTCAAAAGCTGATGAGGACAAGCTTTTAGGTAGAAGTATTGCATATCTCAAAGAGACCATGGATGAGGCTGTAAGGAGAAATATGGCTATTATCTTCAGAGAGGGAAAGAGCATATGTGTGATGCAAGGACATCCCAAATTCTCAATAGCCAAGAGGGAAGAAACCAAAAGGTTGAAGGAAGAAGCCTGTTAGATATATTTGATAATGTCATGGCTAATATGTTTTATGTTTAGATTTCAGATCTTATTTGAACAGAACAAATCAGTACTTAACTGATCAGTACTTATACTGGAAGTCAGAACTTAAGGGATATCAGTACTTATGTTATCAGGAGATAGATATCAGAACTTAAGTGCTGAAGGACGATCAGATAAGGACAGTAGCTGATTAAAGTTAAGAAGATCAAGATAAACATAAGAAGAGATATGCATGAAGAAGGAATTCCGTGAAGAATGGAATACTTGGAATAGAAGATATCTGATTGATATATTTTAGGAAGCAGAATTATATTCCATATCAATTAGCGATTATCTTGTAACTGTGTAGTATATAAACACAGACATAGGGTTTACACTAAAAGTGTTATCATTATCGAGAATATTATTTACTATAACCCTAGCAGCTCTCGTGATATTTTGTTCATCACTGAGAGATAACAGTTCCAGATTGTAACAGAGTTTATTGATTAAATAAAGTTTGTTTTCTGTTACATAAGTTCTTGAAGTTTGATTTGATTGTAATAAACACTGTATTCACCCCCTCTACAGTGAAAGTGTGACCTAACAAGTGGTATCAGAGCCTTCTGTTAACACACATACAGTTAAAGATCCAAAAACAATCATGTCTGACACAGAAACTCCAACTAAGCCTACCAAAACTGAGGAATCATCAAAGACATCAACTCAGAGTCGATATGAGACTATCAGAGTTCCCATATTGAGACCATCTGAATATCCCATATGGAAGGTAAGGATGACCATGTTTCTGGAAGCAACAGATCCAGAATACCTTGATAGAATCAAGGAAGGCCCTCACAAACCTACCAAACTCGCTGTTGTAGTTGCAGGTGAAGCAGCAATGACCGTACCAAAGGAAAAGAGTGATTACACTGCTGAAGATATAGCATCTATTGCTAAGGATGCCAAGGTACGACACTTATTGCATAGTGCCATTGATAATGTAATGTCAAACAGGGTAATCAACTGCAAGACTGCTAAGGAGATATGGGATGCACTGGAGACAAGGTGTCAAGGAACTGAAACAGTTAAGAAGAACAGGAAGACAATACTCACTCAAGAGTATGAACACTTTGACTCTAGGACTAATGAGTCATTGACTGATGTATATGATAGATTTGTCAAACTCTTGAATGACTTGTCATTAGTAAATAAGGAGTATGATCTTGAAGATACAAACCTTAAATTCCTGTTAGCTCTTCCTGAATGTTGGGATTTGAAGGCAACAACAATAAGGGACAACTACAATCTTGATGAAACAACTCTTGATGAAATCTATGGAATGCTCAAGACTCATGAACTTGAGATGGAACAAAGAAGCAAGAGGAAAGGAGGAAAGTCAAGGACAGTTGCTCTCAAGGCTGAAGAGGAATCCCCCAAACCACCTTCCTCAAAGAAAGACAAGGGTAAAGCTCTTATCATAAAGTCTGATACTGAGTCATCAAGTTCTGAGAGTGATGATGACTCAGATTCTGAAAGCTTGCCTGAAACTGATGCTGATGAGGAGATGATGAAGCTGTGTGCTCTTATGGTGAAAGGAATCACAAAGATTACATACAGGAAGTTCAGGAAGGGAAAGAAGTTTTCCAGAAAAGGCATAAGTTCTGATAAGAAGAATTTCAGAAGATCTGAAGGAAGAGTAGGAAAGTCTGACAGAGGAGATTACGCTAATGTTAAATGTTATAATTGTGGTGAGAAAGGCCACATATCTCCTGATTGCAAGAAGACCAAGAGTGACAAAGGCAAAGCTCTTGTCACAAAGCAGAAAAGCTGGACAGACACCTCAGACTCTGAAAGTGAGGAGAACTACGCATTGATGGCAAATGCTGATAAATCAAGTTCTGAGAGCAGTTCTGAAGCTGCTGAAACAAAGGTACCTCAGACTACTTATGCTTTTCATACTGATGATATTAATGAGTTGAGAAGATATCTTAAAACCATGTTTGTTAGTTATAGAGATCAAACTTTAACATGTGAAAGATTAACTTCTGAAAATCTTGCCTTTAGGAAAAGAAATGATTTCTTAGAAAAAGAGTTAGTCATGTTCCATCAAACTCAGCAGGATAGAGATGATGCTTTTTATGTTAGGGATGAAGTGCTAAAAATGAATGAATCTCTAAAAACTGAGTTAGAAAAGGAGAGAGAGATTATAAGAACTTGGACTAACTCTGGCAAAACAACTCAAAATTTGCTAAGCAGTGGAAACTGGAAAGAGGGCTTAGGCTATGGAGAAAATAAAAATGAAAAAGGAACTGTAGAAATTAAGCCTGTTGATAAGCAAAAGCCGAAGTTAAAGCCTGTTAAGTTTGTAACTGAAAAATCTGAAAATGAGAAATCAGAAGTTAAAAAGGAATTAGCTTCTGACAAACTAACACAGGAAAAGACAGTTGAAGTTAACATAGGCTTAATGACAAAGAAGCAGCTTAAGCATAAGCTGAAAGATGTTAAGAATGCAAACAAGGTAAAATCACCTAGGAAAAACAGGAATGGAAAGGAAGGTGTGAATAAAAGCAATAACTATAAATCTGTTCCTGATGCTCCTAGGAAAGCATGTCATAACTGTGGAAGTTCTAACCATCTGGCTTCTTTTTGCAGGAAGAATAAGAATATTAACTCCTTATCTACAAAGTCAGGAGTTAAGAGTCAGTCTATTAAATACAAACCACAAAATCCTTGTTTTCATTGTGGTAGTTTATGGCATTCCATTTATACTTGTAAGGAATATCATAGTTTGTACTATGATTATTATCAAATAAAACCTTCTTTAAAGAAAGTTTCTGTTGTTCCTTCTAGTGTAAGTTCTGATTCAAAGTCTGGTAGTATAAGTTCTGATAAGAAAACTGTTAACATAAAATCTGATGCTAAATCCGCTGCAAATGTTAACAAACCTAAAAAGGCCAAAGGATCCAAGCAAGTCTGGGTCCTTAAAACTAATAATTAGTGGTCTTTTTGATTGCAGGGCAACAGGAAAAATATTTTAGTTCTGGACAGTGGATGTTCAGGACATATGACTGGAAATAAGGCCCTGCTATCAGACTTTGTGGAGAAAGCTGGCCCAAGTGTTTCTTATGGAGATGGCAACATTGGAAAAACTTTGGGATATGGCAATATCAATCTTGGGAATGTCATTATTAAAGATGTAGCTCTGGTCTCAGGACTTAAACACAACTTACTGAGTATAAGTCAAATCTGTGACAGAGGTTATCATGTTGATTTCTTTGCAGAACATTGTGAAATAGTTAGTAAATCTAAAGGAAAAATTGTTCTGAAGGGATTCAGGGGTGGTAACATTTATAAAGCTAAGCTTTCAACAAGTTCTGATGGTTCTGCAATCTGTTTAGTAAGTAGAGCCTCAACTGAAGAAAGCTGGAATTGGCACAAGAAACTCTCTCATTTAAACTTCAACAAGATAAATGAACTGATCAAGAAAGATCTTGTGAGAGGACTGCCAAAATCAGTGTTTGTTCCTGATGGTCTTTGTGACTCATGTCAGAAGGCTAAACAAAGAAAATCTTCGTTCAAGAGCAAGACTGAATCATCAATTCTTGAGCCTTATTATCTGCTTCATGTTGATCTATTTGGTCCAGTGAATGTCATGTCTATTGCAAAGAAGAAATATGCGTTGGTCATAGTAGATGAGTTCACCAGATACACATGGGTGTATTTCTTGCACACAAAAAGTGAAACTGCATCTATCCTGATTGATCATGTCAAACATCTGGATAAATTGATCAAAGATTCTGTGAAAATTTTGAGGAGTGATAATGGCACTGAATTCAAGAATTTGATAATGGAAGAGTTCTGCAAAAATCATGGAATAAAGCAGGAATTTTCTGCTCCTGGAACTCCACAGCAAAATGGAGTTGTTGAAAGGAAGAATAGAACTCTAATTGAAGCTGCACGAACAATGCTTGAAGAAGCAAAGCTTCCAACCTATTTCTGGGCTGAAGCTGTGCAGACTGCTTATTTTACTCAAAATGCAACACTCATTAACAAGCATGAAAAAACACCATATGAGATGGTGAAGAACAAGAAGCCAAATCTCAAATACTTTCATGTATTTGGATGTAAGTGTTTTGTTCTCAAGACTCATCCTGAACAGCTATCCAAGTTTGATCTAAAAGCTGATGAGGGAATCTTTGTGGGATATCCACTTTCTACAAAAGCCTTCAGAGTCTATAATTTGAGAACAAAAGTGGTCATGGAATCTATCAATGTCTCTTTTGATGACAAGAAGATCACTGGACTTGAAGATTGCATTGATCATGATCAGCTGAGATTTGAAAATGAAGATTTATATTCTGATACCTCAAGTCCTGACAGTCTAAGTCCTGATACTGTAAATTCTGATGGATTAAACTCTGATGTTATTGAAACTGTGGTGACTACGTCAAAGAAAGATGCACCAATGCAGGGGGAGCATACTCAAGATATTATCACATCTCAAGAAGCATCAGAACATACATCTGGCTCTTCAAATTCAGATTCGTCAAGTTCTGATAAGCCAAGTACTGACAGTACTGAAAATCTAAATACTGAAGGATCCAACTCAGAGAGCATAGTTTCAGGGGGAGCATCAGAAAATGAAACCGAAGACAGCATGAATCATGGGGGAGCATCCAGTTCTAGAGAAAATCTTCCATCTGCAAGGAAGTGGACAAAATCACATACACCTGATTTAATAATTGGAAATCCTGAGGCAGGTGTCAGAACTAGAACAGGTACTTCGAATGAATGTCTTTACAATTCTTTTCTCTCTCAGTCTGAGCCAAAGAAAGTGGAAGAAGCTCTTCAAGATGCTGATTGGGTGCAAGCAATGCAGGAAGAGTTGAATGAATTTGAAAGAAACAAAGTCTGGACCTTAGTGCCAAGACCCAAGAATAGATCGGTTGTTGGTACAAAGTGGGTATTCAGAAACAAAACTGACAGTGATGGCATAATTGTAAGGAACAAAGCAAGGCTGGTTGCAAAAGGATATTCTCAACAGGAGGGAATTGACTATGATGAAACATTTGCTCCAGTTGCTAGGTTAGAAGCCATAAGGATATTCATGGCTTATGCTGCTCACAAAAAGTTTACTGTCTTTCAAATGGATGTGAAAAGTGCTTTTCTCAATGGAGAATTGGAAGAGGGAGTATATGTTGAACAACCTCCAGGCTTTGTAGATTCCAAACATCCAGATTATGTCTACAGGCTTGATAAAGCACTTTATGGACTTAAGCAAGCTCCTAGAGCATGGTATGAGACTTTAGCTCAGTTTCTTCTGGAAAGTGGATTCAACAGAGGAACTATTGACAAAACACTGTTCTATCTCAACCATGGCAAGGACTTACTTTTGATCCAGATTTATGTTGATGATATTATTTTTGGGTCTCCAAATGACAAACTTTGCAAAAAGTTTGCCAACCTAATGCAGTCAAGATATCAGATGAGTATGATGGGAGAACTTAGTTATTTTCTGGGCCTTCAAGTCAAGCAGAGTGAAGAAGGAACTTTTATTTGTCAATCTAAGTACACCAGAAACTTGCTAAAAAAATTTGGAATGCAAGACTGTTCAAGTGCATCCACTCCCATGGCCACTGCAACAAAACTGGATAAGGATACTGGTAATTCAGTAGATATTACTGATTACAGAGGTATGATTGGCTCACTTCTCTATCTAACTGCTAGTAGACCAGATATCATGTTTGCTACCTGTCTTTGTGCAAGATTTCAAGCAGATCCAAGAGAACCTCACTTAACAGCTGTAAAAAGAATCTTTAAGTATCTTAAAGGAACAGCTGATCTAGGATTATGGTATCCTAGAGAATCAGATTTTAAATTAATAGGTTACTCAGATGCAGATTTTGCAGGTTGCAAAATTGACAGGAAAAGCACAAGTGGTAGCTGCCAATTTCTTGGAGGCAGGTTGGTTTCTTGGTATAGCAAGAAACAAAAGTCAATTTCCACATCAACTACAGAAGCAGAGTATATTGCTGCAGGAAGCTGCTGTGCACAGATTCTCTGGATGAAGAATCAGTTACTGGATTATGGGTTAACGTATTTCAAAATCCCTATTTACTGTGATAATCAAAGTGCTATTGCTATGACAGGTAATCCAGTTCAACACTCTATGACAAAGCACATCAGCATCAGGTACCATTTCATCAGGGAACATGTGGATGAAGGTACAGTGGAATTGCATTTTGTTCCCACAGATCAACAAGTAGCAGATATCTTCACAAAACCACTGTGTGAAGCTACCTTTACAAAATTGGTAAATGAACTTGGAATGATTTCAGGTTCTTTCTCTAAATCTGCTTAAACTTGTTATCAGATTTTATGATCAGTATTTACAGAATTAATCTCTTTGTATATTCTGTGCATTAATTGATAAATGTTTTTAAGTACTGATTGTTGTCTGATACATATTTCTAAACTCTGATAACTGATATGTCTGTTTCAGTAACTATTCTACCCTATGAGGATAATTGTGCAAGATACTGACCTACTAGCCTTCAATAAACAAATGATCTCATGAAAGAAGTAATTATTTCTGTGGAAATCTTATGACACAAGCAAATTCTGATACTTGAGCTTAGTTTAGTTTACTTTATTCATCTTACTACTAAGTCCCAAATTAGAATAATGCTACTCATCTGTTTAAGTTCTGATTCTAGTAAAACTGCTGAATGTACTAAGTGCTGATAAACCTCACTTATCAAAAGAAAAAGAAAAAGAATCAAAGAATAATATCAGGTACTCCTTTGAGATCTAGAGTAAAAATGTGAATGGGACGACCCAAGTGCATTGCTGGTATTAAGTAAATATGCATTAGAAAAGCAAAATATTTTTTCTTGGTGACTTTTCACACTCTATGATTACTGGAGAAATACTCTGATAATAGCATAAATTCTAATAAGCAGTCGTGACTCACTTACACTGAGAAGCCTCTGTAAAATAGAATTTCAAAAGATGCATAAAATTAGCACAAAAACAGTTGAGGTGGACTCATGCATGAACTCATTTATCAGTAGGTTTCAGGATAATGACAGCTATTTAGCAAAATTTTAATTATGACTTATTTCTAAGATGTACTGAAGTAGATCAGACTTTACTCTTTGTCTGTTATTTAGCTTAATACACACACACATCACTCTATATGAATGATGAAATTTCTGTGGTGGTCTATGTTATTTTAGATAAACAGTCATTGTGTCACTTTTGCACAAATTCTGAGGACAAGTTCTAGTTATACGTTCTGATGATTAAGTTCTGACGTTCATAACTAAGAACTTGTATGAGTATTTACTAAGATAGATATTCCTTGTTCGAGTTAAGACATTATGTTCTGATGACTGTTAAGTTCTGGTATAGGTCTAAGTTCTGATTTTTCAGTCTAACCCTTTACTTGACTTATCTGTGAGTAAAATTTGGTAACAGTCTCAGCTCAATTTCGAAATGTTGAAGTGGAAGATTAATAGTCTATGGTTAAAACATAATGGCACTCGTCCTTGAACAGTTCACTCTTGTTACATGTGCACATTCCTTTTCCAATGACTGTTATTCTTTTTCAAAGTCTAGGGAGACGAGGTAGAATTAATTCTACCTGTTAGCATTAAATATCTTTGCGTCTCTTGGCATTCTCTTGCCTATATACACAGCCACTTCACATTAGTCTTTCCATCACACACACTTATCCTCCTTCTTCTGTCAAAAACACAATGGTTCGATACAACATGTTTTTGAACACACAAACCTTCACAATGGAGCTCAGTTGTGCCGAGTGGCAGCAGGAGTGGCATATAACAGCCATTCCTGAGGAGATCTGGGACTCTGTCCCACAGGAGGTGCTGGCTCACCTTCTATTCTTCGAGATGGATTACCATCACCATGTGGAGCGCCTAGAGGAGGAAAGGCGAGAAGCTATCCGTCAGCAAGAGCGAATCATACGACTCGCCATCTTGTTTGTCGAAGATAGGAAGAGGAAGATGACTTAATCTCGTCTTCTTCCTGTTCTTCTTCATCCTCAGCTTTGTCAGGCTTCTTAGCTAGGACTAAAGCTGTTGACGATAGGATTAGAAGCTCCAACAGCAAATAATCCTTCCACAACACCTGTTACTGATGCTGTTCAAACTCCTGAGTTATCACTAACACCTTCTCTGCATCAAGATGCTGATGATCAGATTTTAGGTGAGTATCAGGATATGGCTGTTGATCAGAACTTAGTATCAGATCAGCAATTAGAGGATGTTGAAGCCTCCATTGCTACTCACACAGTTGTCTTATCAGAAGATACTGATTCTTTAAGTTCTGATGCTGCAAATGTTGGAGATACTGGTGAAGCTGCTACAACTGTAGATGCTGATGAAGCAGGTGTTAGTGTAGGTGCCCTAGAGGCAATACATTATTCTTTTATCTTTATGTCAGTTGATCATTCAATAAATGTATTTATTATGACCTTAATTACTGCGATATTTTGTTAGCATAATAAATGTCCTTAGAATCATGATACAAATTGTATAGTTTAAGTACATGACTTGAACTTGAGATTATATAATATATCATATTCTTAAAGGTCCCTAGTCGAGTATTATTATATAGGACAATAATAATACATAGATAGACTAGTATGTTGTTTGACAAGATAACCACATCTCATTGGTTATAAGTATGGGGATACTGAAGTCAATACATAGGTACATGTGAGAGTACATGGTACTGGACAGACCCACAGTGAGATTCTTCATGTTTAATAAAGTCATAAGAAAGACTCACAGTGATAATGGTGTAACGATCCTTTGACTTGAAATCATTATATTTCTATACGAGGATTAATATACTTTGACTACATTAAAAGTTACTTTTGATCGGGTGATGATAAAAGTGGACATCGGGTATATCATGAGTCGTATGAGAAATATGAATGATAGATAAAGGATTTAACCCTCCTATAATTAGGAGAGATATTATTGGCCTCTTGATTGAGTGAGATTATAAAAGCATGGCCATGCTCAAATAATGATTTGTTTCAATAATCTACTCATGCATCAAGTAAACCCAGATTAAATGTTGAAGAGGATGACTAAATACATGCCTCGAGTTTAATCTATAATATGTATGGTTAAAGGGATTATATTACACGGAAAAACATTAATCACGAAAGGTTTTATCTAATCACGATTTAATTATTGTTTAATTGGGTAACAATGATGTATTACTAGATACCGCTCATTGTTTATAATTTTATTAGAGAATAAAATTATTGCCAATTAAATAATAGCCTATAGGGTCGCACAAATAGAGCACTTAATGGAATAGTTAATTTAAATTATGGATTTAAATTAATTGATGATTATTTGAATTTTATTATAATTAAGTAAGACTTAATTGAGATAATATAAATTCGAATTAAAAGGAATGTTTTTGCCCATAATAATTAAGTATGACTTAGTTATTAATTAAATAATAGAAATTCGTTTTTATTATTTAATCCAATACCTACTAGGGTTGGGCTTTGCTATTATGGGCCTTTTTAATCAGTCATTATAAATAGATAATGAGAGGTTAAAGAGGCTTGAACGTTTTTTAAGAAAACCCTAGCAGCAAAGAGAGGCAGAGGCAATTCAGATCGTCAAGAAGGAGGCTAGTACATCCATTCCGTAGTCAAGTTCGTGAGACGTTCTTGAAGGTGCTCGTGTGGATACCATAGAGGTGTTTCTCCGAGAGGTAGACACAAAGCGTGATAGCTAGGATCTCCGTTGAGTTCGTAAAAGTTAATCTCTTGAAAGGTATGATTCGTTATCTCCATAATCTGCCCATAATTATACATGGATCCTGTTTTTGGGTTTCGAATTTTTGTTTTATTTACGTTTATCCGCTGCGTTTTATGCCTTCGGAACCCAACAATGGCATCAGAGCTACGTGTATAAGGGGCTGATTTGGTTACGTGTTTACTGTATTTTTACAAGTATGCATGTGTGATGAGTCTGCCATGATAACAGTTATGTTATATGAGTCTGCCATGATAACAGTTATGTTATATGAATGATATGATGAATCTGTTAATGATCTATATGATGATACTAGTATGTTTAAGATCTGCCATAACTCATATGTATGCGATCTCTTAAAATATGTATACTGATACACGTTTTTGGTAACTGGGATATGGATCGTGTGTATACTGATACATGCTTCTGGAATAGTATTCTGATACATGTTTTTCTAGTATTCTGATACTTGATTTTGCAAAAATTTCCGCCATCGGGGGGCTCGCTGCCCCCCCGAACCCCCCCCAGCGACCTCACCGCGTGGTTAGGGTTTCGTTTTTAATTTGTGCTTATGACATATGCTTTACTTATTTATTATTCTTGATTGGATCATGATAAGTGATAAATAGTATGTCATCTTTATATGATCTATCATGTTCTTTAATGGTTACTGAGCATGGTGCATAGTTATGGCCTTAAGACCTTAGTTGTAATGGTTTATTCTTTTGGTTTGTAATAAATACGACTTGCATGTCGTTTTCTATTTGTAGTTGTTTTATCTCGAATGTAACTCGAGTTCTTTTGTAAGTTCATTAGTATAATTCTTAATGTAACATCCTAGAAGGACAAGGGAAAGAGGAGGCATCCTATGGAGGCCAAGGAGACAATGGAAGCAATAGAGAAGACATATGTAATAGTTATTTTTACACCATAGATTGACCTTGATCTTTTCATTAGCCTGAAAAGATCACATAGGATTGGGCCATAACTATTGCACGTTTACTTTACATACTTTTCATATGATGTATAAATAGTATGTGTAGAGTAGAAAAATGCATGTTTTAATTAGATTAATGATGTATGTATGTATTAGATACATCACCCATGCCATGCCTTTAAACAAGATAAAATCTGTAACGACTCAAGATTTAAAATTAACAAACGATCATGAGATTCTCGTGTTTATGAAACACGGAATAAAATACGAATTTTCTTTATTTCTGACATGGGGCGATTTTGTCAACAACGGGTTCATAGAACTTGTAAGGCTGTGGGTTTTAAGCGAGACCGATGTGACTCCTCCACTACCTGGAAATCAAACCATTGACGAGTATTGATTTGAAGTATTTTATTCAAGGAAAAATTGGGAATCTCTTTATGATGGGATCATGATCGTTCTAAATTAAAATCCCTAAGTAAAAATATTAAGTTTTAATCAGATGCTTTCCAATGAATGAACACTCATTAAATCCTAGATCGATAAGGGGAAGGGCTGTCAGTGGCAGGGGACTCCTATCTATCATGGTGAAATGCGACGAATATAAACGGTTATATTCGGACGTTGTATCATTGGGTCTAACTTAACTGAGTCATCATAATAAGGTGAATATAAACGGTTATATTCAACTATTATGAACTTAGAAGCATAGAGTTTGGTTAAAAATCTATTAGATAGATAAGATCAATTGTTGTTCACCAAATTATCCAAGAATTATATATGATATAATTGACAACTGTTGTCTACCTAAATAATCATGTTTTAAGGATACCAGTGGTTGACTTAGAACATGACGAAATATGGATCTTGGCTCACTAGAAAGATTTATGGGATATACTTTCCGAATTAATAGTTAGGGCTATTAATTTGATAAAAAAAAATAGTGGGAGATATATTACGAATATATCATAATCATATGAACATAAAATTTTAACTCAGACAATCTAATGTTTATTTTGCGCTTTTATTATTGTAGATACTGAGTAATGGCAAACAACACAAACACACTATCCGTACGTTCAGTCCTTGAGAAGGACAAGCTGACAGGAGGAAACAACTTCCTAGACTGGCAGAGGAATTTGAGGATTGTCCTCAGGCAGGAGCGCAAGCTTCATGTCATTGATATTCCTCCTCCAGGCCCCCTTCCTGAGGGTGCTACTGCTGATGAACGAGCAGCACGCACAAAGGATGAGAATGATGCAAATGATGTTGCATGTCTTATGTTGGCAACTATGAGTGCTGAGCTTCAAAGACAACATGTGCATATGGATGCATATACTATCAATGAGCACTTGCAAAGCATGTTTGCAAGCCAAACTCGTCAAGAAAGGTTCAACACGAGTAAGTCACTTTTTAATTGCAAACAAGGGGCGAGTGAACCAGTTGGCCCACATGTTCTGAAGATGATTGGTTACATTGAGTACCTTGAAACTTTGGGTTTCCCGATTGGTCCGGAAACTGGTATTGACCTAATCATGAATTCTTTGAACAACAAATTCACTCAGTTTGTTGTGAACTACAATATGAATGAATTTGACAAAACACCTACTGAATTGTTACATATGTTGAGAACATATGAGACCAACATGAAGACAGCTGAACCTGCTCCCATACTGATGGTGGGAAATAAAGGTAAGGCCAAAGGGAAGGGAAAATGGAAGGGTAAGAAGAAGATTGGATCTGATTCTACAACCAAGCCAAAGTCAGGTCCCAAACAGGCTTTAAAGCCTAAAGGTGGTGTGGCCAAGGGTGAATGTCACTACTGTAAGAAAGATGGTCACTGGAAGAGAAACTGTCCAATTTACTTGGAGGATCTGAAGAAAAAGAAAGCAGTTCAGATTTCTGGATCAGGTATTTATGTTATAGAAGTCAATTTGTCTATTTCTACATCCTGGGTATTTGATACTGGATGTGCTTCTCACATTTGTATAAATGTGCAGGGCCTGCAGAGAAGTAGAACTCTGGCTAAGGGAGAAGTGGACCTAAGAGTAGGCAATGGAGCAAAAGTTGTTACTTTAGCTGTAGGGACTTATTATTTATCTATGCCCTCTGGGCTTGTTTTAGAACTAGAAGACTGTTTTTACGTGCCTGCGATTCGCAGAAACATTATTTCTGTTTCTTGTTTGGACAAGAAAGGTTTTTCGTTTACAATAAAGAACAACAGTTGCTCTTTTGCTTTGAATGATTTAACCTATGGTGTTGCGCGTTTATTTAATGGTTTATATGTTCTTGATTTAGATAACCCTGTCTGTAATATAGAAAACAAACGACTTAAAATAAATGACTCAAATCAAACATACCTCTGGCATTGTCGTCTAGGCCACATAAATGAGAAACGCATATCCAAATTACATAAGGATGGATACTTGGATAAGTTTGATTTTGAATCATACCAAGAATGCGAATCTTGTTTGCTTGGTAAGATGACTAAAGCCCCTTTCACTGGTAAGGGTCAAAGGGCCACTAAACGTCTGGAGCTAATACATAGTGATGTATGTGGCCCAATGCGTGTAATGGCTAGAGGAGGCTACTACTACTTCATAACATTTACTGATGATTTCAGTAGATATGGATATGTATATCTTATGAAGAACAAATCCGATTCTTTTGAAAAATTTAAAGAATACAAGGTTGAAGTAGAGAAGCAAATTGGCGGAGATGCAAGTATTAAGATCTTACGATCCGATCGTGGGGGTGAATACTTAAGCACCGAATTTAGAGAGTATTTGAAAGAGTGTGGTATTGTATCGCAACTCACTCCGCCAGGAACACCTCAATGGAATGGAGTTTCAGAGAGGAGAAATCGCACCTTGTTGGACATGGTGCGATCGATGATGAGTCATGCAGATCTTCCAATTAGTTTCTGGGGTTACGCTCTAGAAACAGCGGCTTTCACACTTAACCGTGTTCCTACTAAGAAGGTTCAAAAGACTCCATATGAGATATGGAAAGAGAAACGGTCAGGCATGAACTTTATGAAAGTTTGGGGATGTAAGGCATTTGTGAAACGTCAAGAATCTGACAAGCTTGGACCTAAATCCGAAGAGTGCATTTTTGTAGGATACCCTAATGAAACAAAGGCGTATTATTTTTATAGTCCTTCTGAGCAGAAATTGTTTATTGCTCGAGATGCTGTCTTCATGGAAAGAGATTTTGTTTCCAAAAGAAACAGTGGGAGAACTATAGATCTCGATGAAGATCGAGAACCGCAAAATAGCATTGAACCTGAAGTGGAACAAGAGCAGAATAATGATAATGCTCAACAAACACAGGTTGTTCGTAGATCTGGTAGATTTCGCCATGAGCCAGAGAGATATGGATTTCTCATGACTCAGTGTGGTGATTTGATGCTCATAGATGAAGATGAGCCTCTCACATACCAAGATGCTATGAACAGTCCAGACTCTAAGAGATGGCTTGAAGCCATGAAATCCGAGATAGATTCCATGTACGAAAACCAAGTATGGACTTTGGTTGATCCACCTGAAGGGGTAAAACCCATAGGGTGCAAATGGGTTTTTAAGAAGAAAAAGGGCATGGATGGAAATGTTCAGACCTATAAAGCTAGGCTGGTTGCAAAAGGTTTCAAACAAATTCATGGTATTGACTATGATGAAACTTTCTCACCAGTGGCTATGGTCAAGTCTATAAGGATTTTACTTGCCATTGCAGCATTCCATGATTATGAAATCTGGCAAATGGATGTCAAAACAGCCTTCCTTAATGGAAGCCTTGAAGAGGATGTGTACATGACACAACCTGAGGGTTTTGTCGATCCAAGGAATGCTGGCAAGGTATGTAAATTGCGTCGATCCATTTATGGATTGAAGCAATCCTCTAGGAGATGGAATATCCGTTTTGATGAAATAGTCATAGAGTATGGCTTTGTTCAAAACGAAGATGAACCGTGTGTTTACAAGAAGGTTAATGGGAGCTATGTGGCATTCATAGTACTATATGTTGATGATATACTACTAATGGGGAATGACATACCTTCTCTAAAGGCTGTTAAGACGTGGTTAGGGAGCAATTTCTCCATTAAAGACTTAGGAGAGGCATCCTACATTCTAGGAATGAGGATCTATAGAGAAAGATCTAGAAGGATGATCGGTCTAAGTCAGAGCACATACATTGATAAGGTTTTGCATCGTTTTGGAATGCAAAATGCAAAAAGGGGATATGTCCCTGTGTCTCAAGGGATAACGATCTCTAAGGACCAATGTCCGAAATCATTGGATGAGAAGGACCACATGAATAAAGTTCCATATGCTTCAGCAATTGGATCTATCATGTATGCAATGGTATGTACTCGCCCAGATGTCTCGTATGCTTTGAGCATGACGAGCAGATACCAGTCTAATCCGGGTGAAGGTCACTGGACGGCAGTTAAGAATATTCTTAAGTACCTGAAAAGAACTAAAGATTCATTCTTGGTGTATGGAGGAGAAGAGAAACTCATTGTAAAAGGTTACACCGATGCAAGTTTCCAAACAGACAGAGATGATACTGTATCACAGTCTGGTTTTGTGTTTTGTCTAAACGGAGGTGCTGTAAGCTGGAAGAGTTCAAAGCAAGAAACAGTAGCTGATTCTACAATGGAGGCTGAGTACATTGCAGCTTGTGAAGCAGCTAAGGAGGCCGTTTGGATTCGAAAGTTCATTTCTGTTTTGGGAGTGGTTCCATCGATCGCAGATCCCATTGATCTATACTGCGATAATAATGGAGCCATTGCACAGGCTAAAGAACCTAGATCACACTCCCGGGCTAAACATATACTCAGGAGATTTCACCTTATTCGAGAGATTAATGAAAGGGGTGATATACACATATGTAAAGTGCACACAAATGATAACATTGCAGACCCACTGACCAAAGGCTTGTCGCAGCAGAAGCACGATGGTCACACTAGTTCCATGGGTATTAGATATATGGGTGATTGGCTCTAGTGCAAGTGGGAGATTGTTAGTGTAGGTGCCCTAGAGGCAATACATTATTCTTTTATCTTTATGTCAGTTGATCATTCAATAAATGTATTTATTATGACCTTAATTACTGCGATATTTTGTTAGCATAATAAATGTCCTTAGAATCATGATACAAATTGTATAGTTTAAGTACATGACTTGAACTTGAGATTATATAATATATCATATTCTTAAAGGTCCCTAGTCGAGTATTATTATATAGGACAATAATAATACATAGATAGACTAGTATGTTGTTTGACAAGATAACCACATCTCATTGGTTATAAGTATGGGGATACTGAAGTCAATACATAGGTACATGTGAGAGTACATGGTACTGGACAGACCCACAGTGAGATTCTTCATGTTTAATAAAGTCATAAGAAAGACTCACAGTGATAATGGTGTAACGATCCTTTGACTTGAAATCATTATATTTCTATACGAGGATTAATATACTTTGACTACATTAAAAGTTACTTTTGATCGGGTGATGATAAAAGTGGACATCGGGTATATCATGAGTCGTATGAGAAATATGAATGATAGATAAAGGATTTAACCCTCCTATAATTAGGAGAGATATTATTGGCCTCTTGATTGAGTGAGATTATAAAAGCATGGCCATGCTCAAATAATGATTTGTTTCAATAATCTACTCATGCATCAAGTAAACCCAGATTAAATGTTGAAGAGGATGACTAAATACATGCCTCGAGTTTAATCTATAATATGTATGGTTAAAGGGATTATATTACACGGAAAAACAATAATCACGAAAGGTTTTATCTAATCACGATTTAATTATTGTTTAATTGGGTAACAATGATGTATTACTAGATACCGCTCATTGTTTATAATTTTATTAGAGAATAAAATTATTGCCAATTAAATAATAGCCTATAGGGTCGCACAAATAGAGCACTTAATGGAATAGTTAATTTAAATTATGGATTTAAATTAATTGATGATTATTTGAATTTTATTATAATTAAGTAAGACTTAATTGAGATAATATAAATTCGAATTAAAAGGAATGTTTTTGCCCATAATAATTAAGTATGACTTAGTTATTAATTAAATAATAGAAATTCGTTTTTATTATTTAATCCAATACCTACTAGGGTTGGGCTTTGCTATTATGGGCCTTTTTAATCAGTCATTATAAATAGATAATGAGAGGTTAAAGAGGCTTGAACGTTTTTTAAGAAAACCCTAGCAGCAAAGAGAGGCAGAGGCAATTCAGATCGTCAAGAAGGAGGCTAGTACATCCATTCCGTAGTCAAGTTCGTGAGACGTTCTTGAAGGTGCTCGTGTGGATACCATAGAGGTGTTTCTCCGAGAGGTAGACACAAAGCGTGATAGCTAGGATCTCCGTTGAGTTCGTAAAAGTTAATCTCTTGAAAGGTATGATTCGTTATCTCCATAATCTGCCCATAATTATACATGGATCCTGTTTTTGGGTTTCGAATTTTTGTTTTATTTACGTTTATCCGCTGCGTTTTATGCCTTCGGAACCCAACAGCAGGTCCTTCAGAACATACTCCTCCACTGACTCTTCCTAAGTCTGAACTGCTAAAGGAGTTTGTTATCAGGGATGCACCAGTACCTTGGAGTGAAACTCCTGCAGGTCAGGAGTGGACTAAGGAATGGAACTCAGTTTCATGTGTTCCAAATGCTTTACATCTTGCTGAGCACTTGACTAAAGCTGATGAAATGTTACATTCTGATGATTTTAAAATCCAGCTTAGAGTCACTGCATTGAGTACTAAACATCTACAAGGTCTTCATTCCAACACTCATGCAGAGCTACACAAGATTCAGGAGAACTTTATTAAACAGGAACAAGTTTGGAAACTTGATAAGAAAAAGTTCTTCCAACCTACCATTGACAGGGTTGCTTATATTGAGAAAACTCAAGAGAAGCAACAAGCTCAGATTGATCAAATTCTGACAAATCAAGCTTCTCAGCAATCGCAACTTACTGAAATCCAGACCTCAGTGGAACTACTTATCTCTCTTTTATTACCTGTTGATGCCAAAAAGGGTGAGAAGGTAATTAAGTCCAAATGCAAAACCAACAAGTCACTGCAAGGAAAAGATGACCAAGGAAACTCTGGAATGGGTGGTGGTCATAGTCAAGGTAGAAGGTTTACATCAAGACAAGCTAGTCACAGAACAAGTTCTGATACTGGGAAAAGAATAAGTTCTGCTGCTGGTAAAAGGATAAGTTCTGATGAACTTCTAGATCTTGATGAGGAAATGTCAAGACAGTTATTTCTTCAAGAAAATCCAGGGATGGACTTGGAAAGTTTAAAGGAAGAAGAAGCCAGATTTAAATCAGAGAAAGTCACATATAAATCTGAAGCTTCTGGTAAAAAGTTACTTCCAAAATCTAAAGGCATTGTGATCAAAGAAAGGATACATACTGAAGAAACTTTGGCTAGATCACAACCACAGATAGATCCAAGATCCAAGGGTAAAGAAAAGGTTGGTGAACCTATCAAGCCTTATGTACCTCCTGAGGAAGAAGAAATTACTGATGGAAAAGATAATCTTGCTCTGACTTCAAGAAAAGTTCTTAAAACAACCTCTGACATGGCTCAAGTTGTTCAGAGTCAAGAAATTGTAAGTTCTGATATTCAGAAGAAGCAAGTAACCTCTGACAGTGCTCAAGTTAACTTGATATCAGAAAATAAATCTAAAACACTCCTACCAGGATTCACTAAAGCAAAACAGACTCAATCTTTGAAGACTACTTCAAGTGGTTTTGAAGCAAGAGTAGTTACTGGAAAGGAAGCTAGAGATAAAACTGGATTGGGAAGTGCTGATGAAAGAAGAGTACACAACACTACCGATGATCCAACTTCCTTGAGTGAACCAGGTATTGGAGCAACTCCTGAGAGATTGAATCAACTAGAATCTGTATAGATGGTTTACCATACCTACTTGAAAGAATACATTATGTTGTATTTCATGACAGATGGTAGGGTTTATCATATAAGACAAAATGCTATTCCTTTGAAGTATTTTGAAGAATTGGAGCATGTACTTTTCTTACTTCAAGTGGATAACAGAATAACAGAGACTGCTGCAAACTACTTAAAAGAACAGATTCAGAGACAGAAAAGACTTTATTCTGTTAAGTCTGACAGCAGATATGTTCCAAAGTACAGAGATCACAATGGTGATATTGTTGATATGAAGCCTAATACTGCACAGATCAGAACATATCTTGGTATTAAGGGGCTTGAATTCAATCTAGAGTCTAACAAAGCTTATGTCATAAGACTAGATCGGGAGTTGAGAAAAGCAAAGATTAATGATCTCAGAGCTGCAATATTTCAAACTGGTGAAGATACTGCAGAGCTTAAAAATGTCAAACGGAGAATGATTGATGAACTCAGATATGCTGAGAAATGTTTGTTGAAGAATTATCTCAGAACAACTCCTGACATCAGAGAGATCAGAAAATGATGAAGCCAAGTCGAAGATCTACAACTGCTTAAATTCTGATATTTATACAGATTGAAGTTGTTATCAGAAGTTGAATTGGTAAAAACTTTAAGGACTGTAAGTTGTAGTTATCTTGTCTATTTCTCATGCATTTGTACTTAATGTTTTTGACATCATCAAATATCTGTTAAACTTGTATATTTTGCTAATTTACAAGTTGGGGGAGATTGTTAGATATATTTGATAATGTCATGGTTAATATGTTTTATGTTTAGATTTCAGATCTTATTTGAACAGAACAAATCAGTACTTAACTGATCAGTACTTATACTGGAAGTCAGAACTTAAGGGATATCAGTACTTATGTTATCAGGAGATAGATATCAGAACTTAAGTGCTGAAGGACGATCAGATAAGGACAGTAGCTGATTAAAGTTAAGAAGATCAAGATAAACATAAGAAGAGATATGCATGAAGAAGGAATTCCGTGAAGAATGGAATACTTGGAATAGAAGATATCTGATTGATATATTTTAGGAAGCAGAATTATATTCCATATCAATTAGCGATTATCTTGTAACTGTGTAGTATATAAACACAGACATAGGGTTTACACTAAAAGTGTTATCATTATCGAGAATATTATTTACTATAACCCTAGCAGCTCTCGTGATATTTTGTTCATCACTGAGAGATAACAGTTCCAGATTGTAACAGAGTTTATTGATTAAATAAAGTTTGTTTTCTGTTACATAAGTTCTTGAAGTTTGATTTGATTGTAATAAACACTGTATTCACCCCCTCTACAGTGAAAGTGTGACCTAACAAAGCCAAACAGCTAAAGGCTGACAAAAGAGCACAAGCAAAGCTTGAAAAATAGCTAAAGTCAAGTCAGGCTGAAGAACAGAAAGAAATTGAAGACAAAGGTGAAGATGAAGCTATGGGGAAATGGTTGGTACTGAGATGGAGGAAAGAAGTAAGGAAGAATGGCAGAAAGGGAAAAGAAAGAAGGTCAATGCAAAGAGAAAGAAGGTAGATAAGACTGAAGAAACCCAATCAATATCCAAACCACTACCCTCTATTCCTGAACCCATTGTACCTGACCCCTTCATGAACATTCATGGTGAAACAATCATTCCCGAGGAGGAACCAATTGATTGGGACACCATCAAATTGCCCACCTTCCTAACCTCTTCTCCACCATCAAAGAAGCAGAAAAGAAGGATCAAATCAACACCCTCTAAAGGCTCAATCGAATTCACACAGAAGCCTAAGCCTAAACCTCAAACCTCTAAAGATGATTATGTTCACATCTGTGACATAAAAGAATTTTCAGACATTGAACTCTATGTGGATAAGCTGGAGGAAGTAAGGGGAATAGCTGCCTACAGATAGCTACCAGAAAGACTAGTGTTCAAATACAAAGGAGCTGGGGAAAGAACATGGCCTCTTCACAGAATTCTGAATGAAGGCTACTCTACCTTGATTAGAGTCTACTCAGCCATACAAAGGGATTCTGGCTTTACCAGGACTGCCAAGACTGAGATTCTCAACAAGATTGCCAGCATAAGGAAAACTTGGAAGGAGCCCAATGCTTTACCTAGAACTTTACTCATTCAAGAAAGAGGAATTAAAATTCACAAATCACATCATTGGTTGATGGAGTTCAGAGACAACAAAGGAGTCAGAAGATTTTTCAGAATTGAAGATCAGCTAAAGATTGCCAGTAATGAAACTCTCAAGGATATGCAATCTAAGTTAGATATCAATGAAGAAGATGAAGTTGAATTCTACAGACAACTTCAACTTCAAATAGAGGAGAATGACAGGAGGCTAGGAAAGAAAACCAGGGATCAAAGGAAAAGAAAGTAATTTGCTCAGGCTAAAGGAGCACCCTTGGAAACAATGTAATTCTTTAATTCCATCTCAGCATATACATTTTTGTAGCACTTTTGAATTTCTGCTTTATTACAGTTTATATATTTGTTAAGTGTTTTGTTATCATCAAGCTAAACCCAAATTTATGCCTACAGTTCTAGTAGACATAAATAGGGGGAGATTGTTAGGAATATGTGTATTAGTTTGATGATAAGTTAAGCAAAACACTTAAGTAGAAATCTAGTGTTTGTAGCCTCAACGGATAAGACCATCTTGGCTATCCGTTGAAGGAGTAGCTTTACTTAGCAATAAGTTTAGTATTGTAGCACATTTCACTCTCTGGTTTCAAGCTGTAATTCTTAGATGTTGTTAGTGTTGGGTTCCGAAGGCATAAAACGTAGCGGATAAACGTAAATAAAACAAAAATTTCGAAACCCAAAACAGGATCCATGTATAATTATGGGCAGATTATGGAGATAACGAATCATACCTTTCAAGAGATTAACTTTCACGAACTCAACGGAGATCCTAGCTATCACACTTTGTGTCTACCTCTCGGAGAAACACCTCTATGGTATCCACACGAGCACCTTCAAGAACGTCTCACGAACTTGACTACGGAATGGATGTACTAGCTTCCTTCTTGACGATCTGAATTGCCTCTGCCTCTCTTTGCTGCTAGGGTTTTCTTAAAAAACGTACAAGCCTCTTTAACCTATCATTATCTATTTATAATGGCTGATTAAAAAGGCCCATAATAGCAAAGCCCAACCCTAGTAGGTATTGGATTAAATAATAAAAATGAATTTCTATTATTTAATTAATAACTAAGTCATACTTAATTATTATGGGCAAAAACATTCCTTTTAATTCGAATTTATATTATCTCAATTAAGTCTTACTTAATTATAATAAAATTCAAATAATCATCAATTAATTTAAATCTATAATTTAAATTAACTATTCCATTAAGTGCTCTATTTGTGCGACCCTATAGGCTATTATTTAATTGACAATAATTTTATTCTCTAATAAAATTATAAACAATGAGCGGTATCTAGTAATACATCATTGTTACCCAATTAAACAATAATTAAATCGTGATTAGATAAAACCTTTCATGATTAATATTTTTCGTGTAATATAATCCCTTTAACCATACATATTATAGATTAAACTCGAGGCATGTATTTAGTCATCCTCTTCAACATTTAATCCGGGTTTACTTGATCCATGAGTAGATTATCGAGACAAATCATTATTTGAGCATGGCCATGCTTTTATAATCTCACTCAATCAAGAGGCCAATAATATCTCTCCTAATTATAGTAGGGTTAAATCCTTTATCTATCATTCATATTTCTCATACGACTCATGATATACCCGATGTCCACTTTTATCATCACCCGATCAAAAGTAACTTTTAATGTAGTCAAAGTATATTAATCCTCGTATAGAAATATAATGATTTCAAGTCAAAGGATCGTTACACCATTATCACTGTGAGTCTTTCTTATGACTTTATTAAACATGAAGAATCCCACTGTGGGTCTGTCCAGTACCATGTACTCTCACATGTACCTATGTATTGACTTTAGTATCCCCATACTTATAACCAATGAGATGTGGTTATCTTGTCAAACAACATACTAGTCTATCTATGTATTATTATTATCCTATATAATAATACTCGACTAGGGACCTTTAAGAATATGATATATTATATAATCTCAAGTTCAAGTCATGTACTTAAACTATACAATTTGTATCATGATTCTAAGGACATTTATTATGCTAACAAAATATCGCAGTAATTAAGGTCATAATAAATACATTTATTGAATGATCAACTGACATAAAGATTATAAAAGAATAATGTATTGCCTCTAGGGCACCTACACTAACAATCTCCCACTTGCACTAGAGCCAATCACCCATATATCTAATACCCATGGAACTAGTGTGACCATCGTGCTTCTGCTGCGACAAGCCTTTGGTCAGTGGGTCTGCAATGTTATTATTTGTGTGCACTTTACATATATGTATATCACCCCTTTCATTAATCTCTCGAATAAGGTGAAATCTCCAGAGTATATGTTTAGCCCAGGAGTGTGATCTAGGTTCTTTAGCCTGTGCAATGGCTCCATTATTATCGCAGTATAGATCAATGGGATCTGCGATCGATGGAACCACTCCCAAATCAGAAATGAACTTTCGAATCCAAACGGCCTCCTTAGCTGCTTCACAAGCTGCAATATACTCAGCCTCCATTGTAGAATCAGCTACTGTTTCTTGCTTTGAACTCTTCCAGCTTACAGCACCTCCGTTTAGACAAAACACAAAACCAGACTGTGATACAGTATCATCTCTGTCTGTTTGGAAACTTGCATCGGTGTAACCTTTTACAACGAGTTTCTCTTCTCCTCCATACACCAAGAATGAATCTTTAGTTCTTTTCAGGTACTTAAGAATATTCTTAACTGCCGTCCAATGACCTTCACCCGGATTAGACTGGTATCTGCTCGTCATGCTCAAAGCATACGAGACATCTGGGCGAGTACATACCATTGCATACATGATAGATCCAATTGCTGAAGCATATGGAACTTTATTCATGTGGTCCTTCTCATCCAATGATTTCAGACACTGGTCCTTAGAGATCGTTATCCCTTGAGACACGGGGACATATCCCCTTTTTGCATTTTGTATTCCAAAATGATGCAAAACCTTATCAATGTATGTGCTCTGACTTAGACCGATCATCCTTCTAGATCTTTCTCTATAGATCCTCATTCCTAGAATGTAGGATGCCTCTTCTAAGTCTTTAATGGAGAAATTGCTCCCTAACCAAGTCTTAACAGCCTTTAGAGAAGGTATGTCATTCCCCATTAGTAGTATATCATCAACATATAGTACTATGAATGCCACATAGCTCCCACTAACCTTCTTGTAAACACACGGTTCATCTTCGTTTTGAACAAAGCCATACTCTGTGACTATTTCATCAAAACGGATATTCCATCTCCTAGAGGATTGCTTCAATCCATAAATGGATCGACGCAATTTACATACCTTGCCAGCATTCCTTGGATCGACAAAACCCTCAGGTTGTGTCATGTACACATCCTCTTCAAGGCTTCCATTAAGGAAGGCTGTTTTGACATCCATTTGCCAGATTTCATAATCATGGAATGCTGCAATGGCAAGTAAAATCCTTATAGACTTGACCATAGCCACTGGTGAGAAAGTTTCATCATAGTCAATACCATGAATTTGTTTGAAACCTTTTGCAACCAGCCTAGCTTTATAGGTCTGAACATTTCCATCCATGCCCTTTTTCTTCTTAAAAACCCATTTGCACCCTATGGGTTTTACCCCTTCTGGTGGATCAACCAAAGTCCATACTTGGTTTTTGTACATGGAATCTATCTCGGATTTCATGGCTTCAAGCCATCTCTTAGAGTCTGGACTGTTCATAGCATCTTGGTATGTGAGAGGCTCATCCTCATCTATGAGCATCAAATCACCACACTGAGTCATGAGAAATCCATATCTCTCTGGATCATGGCGAAATCTACCAGACCTACGAACAACCTGTGTTTGTTGAGCATTATCATTATTCTGCTCTTGTTCCACTTCAGGTTCAATGCTATTTTGCGGTTCTCGATCTTCATCGAGATCTATAGTTCTCCCACTGTTTCTTTTGGAAACAAAATCTCTTTCCATGAAGACAGCATCTCGAGCAATAAACACTTTCTGCTCAGAAGGACTATAAAAATAATACGCCTTTGTTTCATTAGGGTATCCTACAAAAATGCACTCTTCGGATTTAGGTCCAAGCTTGTCAGATTCTTGACGTTTCACAAACGCCTTACATCCCCAAACTTTCATAAAGTTCATGCCTGACCGTTTCTCCTTCCATATCTCATATGGAGTCTTTTGAACCTTCTTAGTAGGAACACGGTTAAGTGTGAAAGCCGCTGTTTCTAGAGCGTAACCCCAGAAACTAATTGGAAGATCTGCATGACTCATCATCGATCGCACCATGTCCAACAAGGTGTGATTTCTCCTCTCTGAAACTCCATTCCATTGAGGTGTTCCTGGCAGAGTGAGTTGTGATACAATACCACACTCTTTCAAATACTCTCTAAATTCGGTGCTTAAGTATTCACCCCCACGATCGGATCGTAAGATCTTAATACTTGTATCTCCGCCAATTTGCTTCTCTACTTCAACCTTGTATTCTTAAAATTTTTCAAAAGAATCGGATTTGTTCTTCATAAGATATACATATCCATATCTACTGAAATCATCAGTAAATGTTATGAAGTAGTAGTAGCCTCCTCTAGCCATTGCACGCATTGGGCCACATACATCACTATGTATTAGCTCCAGACGTTTAGTGGCCCTTTGACCCTTACCAGTGAAAGGGGCTTTAGTCATCTTACCAAGCAAACAAGATTCGCATTCTTTGTATGATTCAAAATCAAACTTATCCAAGTATCCATCCTTATGTAATTTGGATATGCGTTTCTCATTTATGTGGCCTAGAAGACAATGCCAGAGGTATGTTTGATTTGAGTCATTCATTTTAAGTCGTTTGTTTTCTATATTATAGATAGGGTTATCTAAATCAAGAACATATAAACCATTAAATAAACGCGCAACACTATAGGTTAAATCATTCAAAGTAAAAGAGCAACTGTTGTTCTTTATTGTATACGAAAAACCTTTCTTGTCCAAACAAGAAACAGAAATAATGTTTCTGCGAATCGCAGGCACGTAAAAACAGTCTTCTAGTTCTAAAACAAGCCCAGAGGGCATAGATAAATAATAAGTCCCTACAGCTAAAGCAGCAACTTTTGCTCCATTGCCTACTCTTAGGTCCACTTCTCCCTTAGCCAAAGTTCTACTTCTCTGCAGGCCCTGCACATTTATACAAATGTGAGAAGCACATCCAGTATCAAATACCCAAGATGTAGAAATAGACAAATTGACTTCTACAACATAAATACCTGATCCAGAAATCTGAACTGCTTTCTTTTTCTTCAGATCCTCCAAGTAAATTGGACAGTTTCTCTTCCAATGACCATCTTTCTTACAGTAGTGACATTCACCCTTGGCCACACCACCTTTAGGCTTTAAAGCCTGTTTGGGACCTGACTTTGGCTTGGGTGTAGAATCAGATCCAATCTTCTTCTTACCCTTCCATTTGCCCTTCCCTTTGGCCTTACCTTTATTTCCCACCATCAGTATGGGAGCAGGTTCAACTGTCTTCATGTTGGTCTCATATGTTCTCAACATATGCAACAATTCAGTACGTGTTTTGTCAAATTCATTCATATTGTAGTTCACAACAAACTGAGTGAATTTGTTGTTCAAAGAATTCATGATTAGGTCAATACCAGTTTCCGGACCAATCAGGAAACCCAAAGTTTCAAGGTACTCAATGTAACCAATCATCTTCAGAACATGTGGGCCAACTGGTTCACTCGCCCCTTGTTTGCAATTAAAAAGTGACTTACTCGTGTTGAACCTTTCTTGACGAGTTTGGATTGCAAACATGCTTTGCAAGTGCTCATTGATAGTATATGCATCCATATGCACATGCTGTCTTTGAAGCTCAGCACTCATAGTTGCCAACATAAGACATGCAACATCATTTGCATCATTCTCATCCCTTGTGCGTGCTGCTCGTTCATCAGCAGTAGCACCCTCAGGAAGGGGGCCTGGAGGAGGAATATCAATGACATGAAGCTTGCGCTCCTGCCTGAGGATAATCCTCAAATTCCTCTGCCAGTCTAGTAAGTTGTTTCCTCCTGTCAGCTTGTCCTTCTCAAGGACTGAACGTACAGATAGTGTGTTTGTGTTGTTTGCCATTACTCAGTATCTACAATAATAAAAGCGCAAAATAAACATTAGATTGTC
The DNA here is from genome assembly GCF_009905375.1 of Apium graveolens. Lineage (NCBI taxonomy): Eukaryota > Viridiplantae > Streptophyta > Magnoliopsida > Apiales > Apiaceae > Apium > Apium graveolens. The sequence goes on along the minus strand of NW_027417852.1, from coordinate 61,483 downwards.
TGAGTTAAAATTTTATGTTCATATGATTATGATATATTCATAATATATCTCCCACTATTTTTTATCAAATTAATAGCCCTAACTATTAATTCGGAAAGTATAACCCATAAATCTTTCTAGTGAGCCAAGATCCATATTTCGTCATGTCCTAAGTCAACCACTGGTATCCTTAAAACATGATTATTTAGGTAGACAACAGTTGTCAATTATATCATATATAATTCTTGGATAATTTGGTGAACAACAATTGATCTTATCTATCTAATAGATTTTTAACCAAACTCTATGCTTCTAAGTTCATAATAATTGAATATAACCGTTTATATTCACCTTATTATGATGACTCAGTTAAGTTAGACCCAATGATAAAACGTTCGAATATAACCGTTTATATTCGTCACATTTCACCATGATAGATAGGAGTCCCCTGCCACTGACAGCCCTTCCCCTTATCGATCTAGGATTTAATGAGTGTTCATTCATTGGAAAGCATCTGATTAAAACTTAATATTTTTACTTAGGGATTTTTAATTTAGAACGATCATGATCCCATCATAAAGAGATTCCCAATTTTTCCTTGAATAAAATACTTCAAATCAATACTCGTCAATGGTTTGATTTCCAGGTAGTGGAGGAGTCACATCGGTCTCGCTTAAAACCCACAGCCTTACAAGTTCTATGAACCCGTTGTTGACAAAATCGCCCCATGTCAGAAATAAAGAAAATTCGTATTTTATTCCGTGTTTCATAAACACGAGAATCTCATGATCGTTTGTTAATTTTAAATCTTGAGTCGTTACAGATTTTATCTTGTTTAAAGGCATGGCATGGGTGATGTATCTAATACATACATGCATCATTAATCTAATTAAAACATACATTTTCTACTCTACACATACTATTTATACATCATATGAAAAGTACATAAAGTAAACGTGCAATAGTTATGGCCCAATCCTATGTGATCTTTTCAGGCTAATGAAAAGATCAAGGTCAATCTATGGTGTAAAAATAACTATTACATATGTCTTCTCTATTGCTTCCATTGTCTCCTTGGCTGTTACATTAAGAATTATACTAATGAACTTACAAAAGAACTCGAGTTACATTCGAGATAAAACAACTACAAATAGAAAATGACATGCAAGTCGTATTTATTACAAACCAAAAGAATAAACCATTACAACTAAGGTCTTAAGGCCATAACTATGCACCATGCTCAAGTAACCATTAAAGAACATGATAGATCATATAAAGATGACATACTATTTATCACTTATCATGATCCAATCAAGAATAATAAATAAGTAAAGCATATGTCATAAGCACAAATTAAAAACGAAACCCTAAGCACGCGGATCGATGGCGGAAATTTTTGCAAAATCAAGTATCAGAATACTAGCAAAACATGTATCAGAATACTATTCCAGAAGCATGTATCTGTATACACACGATCCATATCCCAGTTACCAAAAACATGTATCAGTATACATATTTTAAGAGATCGCATACATATGAGTTATGGCAGATCTTAAACATACTAGTATCATCATATAGATCATTAACAGATTCATCATATCATTCATATAACATAACTGTTATCATGCCAGACTCATATAACATAACTGTTATCATGGCAGACTCATCACACATGCATACTTGTAAAAATACAGTAAACACGTAACCAAATCAGCCCCATATACACGTAGCTCCGATGCCATTGTTGGGTTTCGAAGGCATAAAACGCAGCGGATAAACGTAAATAAAATAAAAAAATTCGAAACCCAAAAACAGGATCCATGTATAATTATGGGTAGATTATGGAGATAACGAATCATACCTTTCAAGAGCTTAACTTTCACGAACTCAACGGAGATCCTAGCTATCACGCTTTGTGTCTACCTCTCGGAGAAACACCTCTATGGTATCCACACGAGCACCTTCAAGAACGTCTCACGAACTTGACTACGGAATGGATGTACTAGCCTCCTTCTTGACGATCTGAATTGCCTCTGCCTCTCTTTGCTGCTAGGGTTTTCTTAAAAAACGTACAGTTAGGAAATAATCAATCATGTTGACTACTAATGGATGTACAAATAGGAGGGCTAATTGTAAATATTTCATGCCTTGTAATTTTGTATAAGTGAAGAAGTGACAACGGATATTGAAGACCTTCAACGGATAAGAAACAAAGCTTCAACGGATGTCTCTAATGCTTCAACGGATAATATCCATCAACGGATAAGTGCTTCAACGGATAAAGACTTCAACTGATAATGCATCAACGGATAAAGCTTCAACGGATAAAGCCTCAACGGATAAGGCATCAACGGATGAAAGCTTCAACGGATGCTTAGTTCATTAGCAGTTGATAGTGACAATTCACAAGCTAACAGAGGCACATGGGTTGACAGAGACATACTGGATTGTGGAAGCCTCTAGGAGGAATCAAGAAGATGCAGCATTTCCATTCTGATGCAAACAAGGAAGTATTCAAAGATTTACAGATTATCCTAGATTGCATTGGATAGAGAAATGAAGAAGAAACATGTGAAGAATCTTTTCAATTATATTTTACAGTTTGTCTTCACTTGTAAACTTGGTGATATATAAACCAAGTAGCAGCTAGTAATTAGACATGAATTTTCCTGAGCTGTTTAGAAATATCAAAAGAGAAAATCATCTAGTTTGTACTAGGAAGCAGCTGTGATTTAATTCTTTGAATCACAGATTTTCTGAAATAACACATCTCTGGTGGAACAACAAATCCACCAGAAAAGTTTTTAAGTTCTTTGTGCTCATTACATTTGTGTTTGAATATATATCTGTCTACATCAGCTTCAAGCAATTCACACACATTTGATCACTCAAACACTTAGCCTTAGAAACTGCTCAAAACTTGAAAAAGTTTTGAGATTTAGATTCAACCCCCCTTCTGTAAATCTCATTGTTAGTCCACTGGGAATAACAGGGAACGAGTCTCGTTGTCTGCTGTGGTACTTTTACTAGATTTTTCTAGTCGTGACATGCATGATAAATTTCAAAATTTTTAATAATTTTTTCATATGACTAAAATTGATATATCTTAACATCCGTACGGTTGGATCGTCCAAAAAATCATTTTAAAAATTAATCTTGTAAATCGGGAACTAGTCTTTTTGTCGGTAATGGTACTTTTACTAGATTTTTCTTATCTTGACATGTAAGATGAATTTCAAATTTTTTAATAATTTTTTCATATGACTAAAATTGATATTTCTTAACATCCATACGGTTGGATCGTCCAAAAAATCATTTTAAAAATTAATCTTGTGAATCGGGAACGAGTCTCGTTGTCTAGTGTGGTACTTTTACTAGATTTTTCTTATCGTGACATGCAAGATGAATTTCAAATTTTTTAATAATTTTTTCATATTACTAAAATTGATATATCTTAACATCCGTACGATTGGATCGTCGAAAAAATCTTTTTAAAAATTAATCTTGTAAATCGGGAACTAGTCTTGTTGTCGGTAGCGGTACTTTTACTAGATTTTTCTATTCCTGACATGCAAGATGAATTTCAAATTTTTTAATTATTTTTTCATATGACTAAAAATAATATATCTTAACATCCGTACGGTTGGATCGTTTAAAAATTCATTTTTAAAATTAATTTTGTAAATCGGGAACGAGTCTCATTGTCGACAGTGGTACTTTTACTAGACTTTTCTAATCCTGATGTGCAAGATGTATTTCAAATTTTTTAATAATTTTTCCATATGACTAAAATTGATATATATTAACATCCGTACGGATGGATCATCGAAAAATTCTTTTTCAAAATTAATCTTGTGAATCGGGAATGAGTCTCGTTTTCTGGTGTGGTACTTTTACTAGATTTTTCTAATCGTGACATGCAAGATGAATTTCAAATTTTTTAATAATTTTTTCATATGACTAAAATTGATATTTCTTAATATCCATATGGTTGGATCGTCCAAAAAATTATTTTAAAAATTAATCTTATAAATCGGGAAGGAGTCTCGTTGCCAGGAGTGGTACTTTTACTAGATTTTTCTAATCCTGACATGTGAGATGAATTTCAAATTTTTTAATAATTTTTTCATATGACTGAAATTGATATATATTAACATCCATATGGTTGGATGATCTAAATAACCTTTTTAAAAATTAATCTTGTGAATCGAGAACGAGTCTCGTTGTCTGGTGTGGTACTTTTACTAGATTTTTCTTATCGTGACATGCAAGATGAATTTCAAATTTTTTAATAATTTTTCCATATGACTAAATTTGATATATCTTAACATCAGTACAGTTGGATCGTCCAAAAAATCATTTTCAAAATTAATCTTGTAAATCGGGAACGAGTCTCGTTGTCGGAAGTGATACATTTACTAGATTTTTCTTATCGTGACATGCAAGATGAATTTCAAATTTTTTAATAATTTTTTCATATGACTAAAATTGATATATCTTAACATCTGTATGGTTGGATCGTCTAAAAAATCATTTTAAAAATTAATCTTGTAAATCGGGAACGAGTCTCGTTGTCAGGAGTGGTACTTTTACTAATTTTTTCTAATCGTGACATGCAAGATGAATTTCATATTTTTTAATAATTTTTTCATATGACTAAAAATAATATATCTTAACAACCTTACGATTGGATCATTTAAATAATCATTTTTGAAATTAATCTTGTAAATCGGGAACGAGTCTCATTGTCAACAGTGGTACTTTTACTAGATTTTTCTAACCCTGACGTGGAAGATGTATTTCAAATTTTTTAATAATTTTTTCATATGACTAAAATTGATATATATTAAAATCTGTACGGTTGGATCATCGAAAAAACCATTTTAAAAATTAATCTTGTGAATCGGGAACGAGTCTCGTTGTCTGGTGTGGTACTTTTACTAGATTTTTCTAATCGTGACATGCAAGATGAATTTCAATTTTTTTAATAATTTTTTCATATGACTAAAATTGATATTTCTTAACATACATATGGTTAGATCTTCCAAAAAATCATTTTAAAAATTAATCTTATAAATCGGGAAGGAGTCTCGTTGCCGGGTGTAATACTTTTACTAGATTTTTCTAATCCTGACATGCAAGATGAATTTCAAATTTTTTAATAATTTTTTTATATGAATAAAATTGATATATATTAACATCCTTACGGTTGGATCGTCCAAAAAATCATTTTAAACATTAATCTTGTAAATCGGGAACGAGTCTCTTTCTCGGAAGTAGTACTTTTACTAGATTTTTCTAATCCTGACATGAAAGATGAATTTCAAATTTTTTAATAATTTTTTCATATGACTAAATTTGATATTTCTTAACATCCATACGGTTGGATCGTCCTAAAATATCATTTTAAAAATTAATCTTATAAATCGGGAACGAGTCTCGTTGTCTGGTTTGGTACTTTTACTAGATTTTTCTAATCGAGACATGCATGATAAATTTCAAATTTTTTAATATTTTTTTCATATGACTAAAATAGATATATCTTAACATCCATACGGTTGGATCGTCCAAAAAATCATTTTAAAAATTAATCATATAAATCGGGAACGAGTCTAGTTGTCGGGAGTCGTACTTTTACTAGATTTTTCTAATCGTGACATGCAAGAAGAATTTCAAATTTTTTAAGAATTTTTTCATATGATTAAAATTGATATATCTTAACATCCGTACGGTTGGATCGTCTAAAAAATCATTTTAAAAATTAATCTTGTAAATCGGGAACGAGTATCGTTGTCGGGAGTCGTACTTTTAATAGATTTTTCCAATCGTGACATGCAAGTTGAATTTCTAATTTTTTATTAATTTTTTCATATGACTAAAAATAATATATCTTAGCATCCGTATGGTTGGATCGTTTAAAAAATTATTTTTAAAATTAATATTGTAAATCGGGAACGAGTCTCATTGTCGATAATGGTACTACTTTTACTAGATTTTTCTAATCCTGACATGCCAGATGAATTTCAAATTTTTTAATAATTTTTTCATATGAATAAAATTGATATTTCTTAACATCCATATGGTTGGATCGTCCAAAAAAATCATTTCAAAAATTAATCTTATAAATCGGGAACGAGTCTCGTTGTCGGGAGTCGTACTTTTAATAGATTTTTCCAATCGTGACATGCAAGATGAATTTCAAATTTTTTAATAATTTTGTCATATTACTAAAATTCCAATACCTTAACATCCGTACGGTTGGATCGTCCAAAAAATTATTTTAAAAATTAATCTTGTAAATCGGGAACGAGTCTCGTTGTCTGGTGTGATACTTTTACTAGATTTTTCTTATCGTGACATGCAAGATGAATTTCAAATTTTTTAATAATTTTTTCATATGAATAAAAATAATATATCTTAACATCTGTACGTTTGGATCGTCTAAAAAATCATTTTAAAAATTAATCTTATAAATCGGGAACGAGTCTCGTTGTCGGGAGTCGTACTTTTACTAGATTTTTCTAATCGTGACATGCAAGATTAATTTCAAATTTTTTATTAATTTTTTCATATGACTAAAATTGATATATCTTAAATCCATACGGTTGGATCGTCCAAAAAAACATTTTTAAAATTAATCTTGTAAATCGGGAACGAGTCTCATTGTCTATAGTGGTACTTTTACTAGATTTTGCTAATCCTGACATGCAAAATATATTTTAAATTTTTTAATAATTTTTCATATGAATAAATTGATATATATTAACATCCGTACGGTTGGATCATCGAAAAATCCTTTTCAAAAATTAATCTTGTGAATCGGGAACGAGTCTCGTTGTTTGGTGTGGTACTTTTACTAGATTCTTTTAATCGTGACATGCAAGATGAATTTCAAATTTCTTATAAATTTTTCATATTACTAAAATTCATATATCTTAACATGCGTACGGTTGGATCGTCCAGAAAATCATTTTAAAAATTAATCTTGTAAATCGGGAACGAGTCTCATTGTATGGTGTGATACTTTTACTATATTTTTCTAATCCTGACATGCAAGATGAATTTCAAATTTTTTAATAATTTTTTCATATGACTAAAATTGATATTTCTTAACATCCATACGGTTGAATCGTCAAAAAAATCATTTTAAAAATTAATCATATAAATCGGGAACGAGTCTAGTTTTCGGGAGTCGTACTTTTACTATATTTTTCTAATCTTGACATGCGACATGAATTTTAAATTTTTTAATAATTTTTTCATTTGACTAAAAATAATATATCTTAAAATCCGTATGGTTGGATTGTTTAAAAAATTATTTTTAAAATTAATCTTGTAAATCGGGAGCGAGTCTCATTGTCGATAATGGTACTTTTACTAGATTTTTCTAATCCTCACATGCCAGATGAATTTCAAATTTTTTAATAATTTTTTCATATGAATAAAATTGATATTTCTTAACATCCATATGGTTGGATCGTCCAAAAAAATCATTTCAAAAATTAATCTTATAAATCGGGAACAAGTCTCGTTATCGGGAGTAGTAATTTTACTAGATTTTTCTAATCGTGACATGCAAGATGAATTTCAAATTTTTTAATAATTTTTTCATATGAATAAAAATAATATATTTTAACATCCATACGGTTGGATCGTCTAAAAAATCATTTTAAAAATTAATCTTATAAATCGGGAACGAGTCTCGTTGTCGGGAGTTGTACTTTTACTAGATTTTTCTAATCGTGACATGCAAGATGAATTTCAAATTTTTTATTAATTTTTTCATATTACTAAAATTCAAATATCTTAACATCCGTACGGTTGGGTCATCCAAAAAATTATTTTAAAAATTAACCTTGTAAATCGGGAACGAGTCTCGTTGTCTGGTGTGATACTTTTACTAGATTTTTCTTATCGTGACATGCAAGATGAATTTCAAATTTTTTAATAATTTTTTTATATGAATAAAATTGATATTTCTTAACATCCATACGGTTAGATCATCCAAAAAAATCATTTTAAAAATTAATCTTATAAATCGGGAACGAGTCTCGTTGTCGGGAGTCGTACTTTTACTAGATTTTTCTAATCGTGACATGCAAGATGAATTTGAAATTTTTTATTAATTTTTTCATATGAGTAAAATTGATATATCTTAACATCCGTATGGTTGGATCATCTAAAAAATCATTTTAAAAATTAATCTTGTAAATCGGGAACGAGTCTCTTTATCGGGAGTAATACTTTTATTAGATTTTTCTAATCTTTACATGCAAGATGAATTTCAAATTTTTTAATAATTTTTCCATTTGACTAAAAATAATATATCTTAACATTCGTAAGGTTGGATCGTTTAAAAAATCATTTTTTAAATTAATCTTGTAAATCGGGTTCGAGTCTCATTGTCGATAGTGGTAATTTTACTAGATTTTTCTAATCCTGACATGCAAGATATATTTTAAATTTTTTAATATTTTTTACTTATGACTAAAATTGATATATATTAACATCCGTACGGTTGGATCATCGAAAAAACCTTTTTAAAAATTAATCTTGTGAATCGAGAACGAGTCTCGTTGTCTGGTGTTCTACTTTTACTAGATTCTTCTAATCGTGACATGCAAGATGAATTTCAAATTTTTTATTAATTTTTTCATATTACTAAAATTCAAATATCTTAACATCCGTACGGTTGGATCGTCCAAAAAATTATTTTAAAAATTAACCTTGTAAATCGGGAACGAGTCTCGTTGTCTGGTGTGATACTTTTACTAGATTTTTCTTATCGTAACATGCAAGATGAATTTCAATTTTTTTAATAATTTTTTTATATGAATAAAATTGATATTTCTTAACATCCATATGGTTAGATCGTCCAAAAAAATCATTTTAAAAATTAATCTTATAAATCGGGAACGAGTCTCGTTGTCGGGAGTCGTACTTTTACTAGATTTTTCTAATCGTGACATGCAAGATGAATTTGAAATTTTTTATTAATTTTTTCATATGACTAAAATTGATATATCTTAACATCCGTACGGTTGGATCATCTAAATAATCATTTTAAAAATTAATCTTGTAAATCGGGAACGAGTCTCTTTGTCGGGAGTGATACTTTTACTAGATTTTTCTAATCTTGACATGCAAGATGAATTTCAAATTTTTTAATAATTTTTTCATTTGACTAAAAATAATATATCTTAACATCCGTAAGGTTGGATCATTTAAAAAATCATTTTTAAAATTAATCTTGTAAATCGGGAACGAGTCTCATTGTCGATAGTGGTACTTTTACTAGATTTTTCTAATCCTGACATGCAAGATATATTTTAAATTTTTTAATAATTTTTTCATATGACTAAAATTGATATATATTAACATCCGTACGGTTGGATCATCGAAAAAAACCTTTTTAGAAATTAACCTTGTGAATCGAGAACGAGTCTCGTTGTCTGGTGTAGTACTTTTACTAGATTCTTGTAATCGTGACATGCAAGATGAATTTCAAATTTTTTAATAATTTTTTCATATTACTAAAATTCAAATATCTTAACATCCGTATGATTGGAGCGTCCAAAAAATTATTTTAAAAATTAATCTTGTAAATCAGGAACGAGTCTCGTTGTCTGGTGTGATACTTTTACTAGATTTTTCTTATCGTGACATGCAAGATGAATTTCAAATTTTTGAATAATTTTTTAATATGAATAAAAATAATATATCTTAACATCCGTACGGTTGGATCGTCGAAAAAATCATTTTAAAAATTAATCTTATAAATCGGGAATGAGTCTCGTTGTCGGGAGTCGTACTTTTACTAGATTTTTCTAATAGTGAAATGCAAGATGAATTTGAAATTTTTTATTAATTTTTTCATAAGACAAAAATTGATATATCTTAACATCCGTACGGTTTGTTCATCTAAAAAATCATTTTAAAAATTAATCTTGTAAATCGGGAACGAGTCTCTTTGTCGGGAGTAATACGTTTACTAGATTTTTCTAATCTTTACATGCAAGATGAATTTCAAATTTTTTAATAATTTTTTCATTTGACTAAAAATAATATATCTTAACATTCGTAAGGTTGGATCGTTTAAAAAATCATTTTTAAAATTAATCTTGTAAATCGGGAACGAGTCTCATTGTCGATAGTGGTACTTTTACTAGATTTTTCTAATCCTGACATGCAAGATATATTTTAAATTTTTTAATAATTTTTTCATATGACTAAAATTGATATATATTAACATCCGTACGGTTGGATCATCGAAAAAACCTTTTTAAAAATTAATCTTGTGAATCGAGAATGATTCTCGTTGTCTGGTATAATACTTTTACTAGATTCTTCTAATCGTGACATGCAAGATGAATTTCAAATTTTTTATTAATTTTTTCATATTACTAAAATTCAAATATCTTAACATCCGTACGGTTGGATCGTCCAAAAAATTATTTTAAAAATTAACCTTGTAAATCGGGAACGAGTCTCGTTGTCTGGTGTGATACTTTTACTAGATTTTTCTTATCGTGACATGCAAGATGAATTTCAATTTTTTTAATAATTTTTTTATATGAATAAAATTGATATTTCTTAACATTCATATGGTTAGATCGTCCAAAAAAATTATTTTAAAAATTAATCTTATAAATCGGGAACGAGTCTCGTTGTCGGGAGTCGTACTTTTACTAGATTTTTCTAATCGTGACATGCAAGATGAATTTGAAATTTTTTATTAATTTTTTCATATGACTAAAATTGATATATCTTAACATCCGTACGGTTGGATCATCTAAATAATCATTTTAAAAATTAATCTTGTAAATCGGGAACGAGTCTCTTTGTCGGGAGTGATACTTTTACTAGATTTGTCTAATCTTGACATGCAAGATGAATTTCAAATTTTTTAATAATTTTTTCATTTGACTAAAAATAATATATCTTAACATCCGTAAAGTTGGATCATTTAAAAAATCATTTTTAAAATTAATCTTGTAAATCGGGAACGAGTCTCATTGTCGATAGTGGTACTTTTACTAGATTTTTCTAATCCTCGCATGCAAGATATATTTTAAATTTTTTAATAATTTTTTCATATGACTAAAATTGATATATATTAACATCCGTACGGTTGGATCATCGAAAAAACCTTTTTAAAAATTAATCTTGTGAATCGAGAACGAGTCTCGTTGTCTGGTGTAGTACTTTTACTAGATTCTTCTAATCGTGACATGCAAGATGAATTTCAAATTTTTTAATAATTTTTTCATATTACTAAAATTTAAATATCTTAACATCCGTATGATTGGATCGTCCAAAAAATTATTTTAAAAATTAATCTTGTAAATCAGGAACGAGTCTCGTTGTCTGGTGTGATACATTTACTAGATTTTTCTTATCGTGACATGCAAGATGAATTTCAAATTTTTGAATAATTTTTTAATATGAATAAAAATAATATATCTTAACATCCGTACGGTTGGATCGTCGAAAAAATCATTTTAAAAATTAATCTTATAAATCGGGAACGAGTCTCGTTGTCGAGAGTCGTACTTTTACTAGATTTTTCTAATAGTGAAATGCAAGATGAATTTGAAATTTTTTATTAATTTTTTCATAAGACTAAAATTGATATATCTTAACATCCGTATGGTTTGATCATCTAAAAAATCATTTTAAAAATTAATCTTGTAAATCGGGAACGAGTCTCTTTGTCGGGAGTAATACGTTTACTAGATTTTTCTAATCTTTACATGCAAGATGAATTTCAAATTTTTTAATAATTTTTTCATTTGACTAAAAATAATATATCTTAACATTCGTAAGGTTGAATCGTTTAAAAAATCATTTTTAAAATTAATCTTGTAAATCGGGAACGAGTCTCATTGTCGATAGTGGTACTTTTACTAGATTTTTCTAATCCTGACATGCAAGATATATTTTAAATTTTTTAATAATTTTTTCATATGACTAAAATTGATATATATTAACATCCGTACGGTTGGATCATCGAAAAAACCTTTTTAAAAATTAATCTTGTGAATCGAGAACGAGTCTCGTTGTCTGGTATAGTACTTTTACTAGATTCTTCTAATCGTGACATGCAAGATGAATTTCAAATTTTTTATTAATTTTTTCATATTACTAAAATTCAAATATCTTAACATCCGTACGGTTGGATCGTCCAAAAAATTATTTTAAAAATTAACTTTGTAAATCGGGAACGAGTCTCGTTGTCTGGTGTGATACTTTTACTAGATTTTTCTTATCGTGACATGCAAGATGAATTTCAATTTTTTTAATAATTTTTTATATGAATAAAATTGATATTTCTTAACATCCATATGGTTAGATCGTCCAAAAAAATAATTTTAAAAATTAATCTTATAAATCGGGAACGAGTTTCGTTGTCGGGAGTCGTACTTTTACTAGATATTTCTAATCGTGACATGCAAGATGAATTTGAAATTTTTTATTAATTTTTTCATATGACTAAAATTGATATATCTAACATCCGTACGGTTGGATCATCTAAAAAATCATTTTAAAAATTAATCTTGTAAATCGGGACCGAGTCTCTTTGTCGGGAGTGATACTTTTACTAGATTTTTCTAATCTTGACATGCAAGATGAATTTCAAATTTTTTAATAATTTTTTAATTTGACTAAAAATAATATATCTTAACATCCGTAAGGTTGGATCGTTTAAAAAATCATTTTTAAAATTAATCTTGTAAATCGGGAACGAGTCTCATTGTCGATAGTGGTACTTTTACTAGATTTTTCTAATCCTGACATTCAAGATATATTTTAAATTTTTTAATATTTTTTTCATATGACTAAAATTGATATATATTAACATCCGTACGGTTGGATCATCGAAAAAACCTTTTTAAAAATTAATCTTGTGAATCGAGAACGAGTCTCGTTGTCTGGTGTAGTACTTTTACTAGATTCTTCTAATCGTGACATGCAAGATGAATTTCAAATTTTTTAATAATTTTTTCATATTACTAAAATTCAAATATCTTAACATCCGTATGGTTGGATCGTCCAAAAAATTATTTTAAAAATTAATCTTGTAAATCGGGAACGAGTCTCGTTGTCTGGTGTGATACTTTTACTAGATTTTTCTTATTGTGACATGCAAGATGAATTTCAAATTTTTTAATAATTTTTTCATATGAATAAAAATAATATATCTTAACATCTGTACGGTTGGATCGTCTAAAAAATCATTTTAAAAATTAATCTTATAAATCGGGAACGAGTCTCGTTGTCGGGAGTCGTACTTTTACTAGATTTTTCTAATCGTGACATGCAAGATGAATTTCAAATTTTTTAATAATTTTTTCATATGACTAAAATTGATATATCTTAACATCCATACGGTTGGATCGTCCAAAAAAATCATTTTTAAAATTAATCTTGTAAATCGGGAACGAGTCTCATTGTCGATAGTGGTACTTTTAGTAGATTTTTCTAATCTTGACATGCAAGATATATTTTAAATTTTTCAATAATTTTTCATATGAATAAATTGATATATATTAACATCCATACGGTTGGATCATCGGAAAATCCTTTTCAAAAATTAATCTTGTGAATCGGGAACGAGTCTCGTTGTCTGGTGTGGTACTTTTACTAGGTTCTTCTAATCCAGACATGCAAGATGAATTTCAAATTTTTTATAATTTTTTCATATAAATAAAATTGATATTTCTTAACATCCATACGGTTGGATCATCCAAAAAAATCATTTTAAAAATTAATCTTATAAATCGGGAACGAGTCTCGTTGTCGGGAGTGATACTTTTACTAGATTTTTCTAATCCTAACATGCATGATGAATTTCAAATTTTTTAATAATTTTTTCATTTGACTAAAAATAATATATCTTAACATCCGTAAGGTTGGATCGTTTAAAAAATCATTTTTAAAATTAATCTTGTAAATCGGGAACAAGTCTCATTGTCGATAGTGGTACTTTTACTAGATTTTTCTAATCCTGACATGCAAGATATATTTTAAATTTTTTAATAATTTTTTCATATGAAAAAATTGATATATATTAACATCCGTACGGTTGAAACATCAAAAAAACCTTTTCAAAAATTAATCTTGTGAATCGGGAATGAGTCTCGTTGTCTAGTGTGGTACTTTTACTAGATTCTTCTAATCGTGATATGAATGATGAATTTCAAATTTTTTAATAATTTTTTCATATTACTAAAATTCATATATCTTAACATCTGTACGGTGGATCGTCCAAAATATTATTTTAAAAATTAATCTTGTAAATCGGGAACGAGTCTTGTTGTCTGGTGTGATACTTTTACTAGATTTTTCTAATCCTGACATGCAAGATGAATTTCAAATTTTTTAATAATTTTTTTATATGAATAAAATTGATATTTCTTAACATCCATACGGTTAGATCGTCCAAAAAAATCATTTTAAAAATAAATCTTATAAATCGGGAACGAGTCTCGTTGTCGGGAGTCGTACTTTTACTAGATTTTTCTAATCATGACATGGAAGATGAATTTGAAATTTTTTATTAATTTTTTCATATGACTAAAATTGATATATCTTAACATCCGTACGGTTGGATCATCTAAAAAATCATTTTAAAAATAAACTTGTAAATCGGGAACGAGTCTCTTTGTCGGGAGTAATACTTTTACTAGATTTTTTCTAATCTTGACATGCAAGATAAATTTCAAATTTTTTAATAATTTTTTCATATGAATAAAAATAATATATCTTAACATCCGTACAGGTGGATCGTCTAAAAAATCATTTTAAAAATTAATCTTATAAATCGGGAACGAGTCTCGTTGTCGGGAGTCGTACTTTTACTAGATTTTTCTAATCGTGACATGCAAGATGAATTTCAAATTTTCTATTAATTTTTTCATATGACTAAAATTGATATATCTTAACATCCATACGGTTGGATCGTCCAAAAAAATCATTTTTAAAATTAATCTTGTAAATGGGGAACGAGTCTCATTGTCGATAGTGGTACTTTTAGTAGATTTTTCTAATCTTGACATGCAAGATATATTTTAAATTTTTTAATAATTTTTCATATGAATAAATTGATATATATATTAACATCCATACGGTTGGATCATCGGAAAATCCTTTTCAAAAATTAATCTTGTGAATCGGGAACGAGTCTCGTTGTTTGGTGTGGTACTTTTACTAGGTTCTTCTAATCGTGACATTCAAGATGAATTTCAAATTTTTTAATAAATTTTTGTTATTCCCAGTGGACTAACAATGAGATTTACAGAAGGGGGATTGAATGTAAATCTCAAAACTTTTTCAAGTTTTGAGCAGTTTTTAAGGCTAAGTGTTTGAGTGATCAAATGTGTGTGAATTGCTTGAAGCTGATGCAGACATATATATATTCAAACACAAATGTAATAAGCACAAAGAACTTAAAAACTTTTCTGGTGGATTTGTTGTTCCACCAGAGATGTGTTATTTCAGAAAATCTGTGATTCAAAGAATTAAATCACAGCTGCTTCCTAGTACAAACTAGATGATTTTCTCTTTTGATATTTCTAAACAGCTCAGGAAAATTCATATCTAATTACTAGCTGCTACTTGGTTTATATATCACCAAGTTTACAAGTGAAGACAAACTGTAAAATACAATTGAAAATATTCTTCACATGTTTCTTCTTCATTTCTCTATCCAATGCAATCTAGGATAATCTGTAAATCTTTGAATACTTCCTTGTTTGCATCAGAATGGAAATGCTGCATTTTCTTGATTCCTCCTAGAGGCTTCCACATTCCAGTATGTCTCTGTCAACCCATGTGCCTCTGTCAACTTGTGAATTGTCACTATCAACTGTTAATGAACTAAGCATCCGTTGAAGCTTTCATCCGTTGATGCCTTATCCGTTGAGGCTTTATCCGTTGAAGCTTTATCCATTGATGCATTATCAGTTGAAGTCTTTATCCGTTGAAGCACTTATCCGTTGATGGATATTATTCGTTGAAGCATTAGAGACATCCGTTGAAGCTTTGCTTCTTATCCGTTGAAGGTCTTCAATATCCGTTGACACTTCTTCACTTATACAAAATTACAAGGCATGAAATATTTACAATTAGCCCTCCTATTTGTACATCCATTAGTGGTCAACATGACTGATTATTTCCTAACAACATCTAATAATTACAGCATAAAACCAGAGAGTGAAATGTGCTACAATACTAAACTTATTGCTAAGTACAGCTACTCCTTCAACGGATAGCCAAGATGGTCTTATCCGTTGAGGCTACAAACACTAGATTTCCACTTAAGTGTTTTGCTTAACTTATCATCAAACTAATACACATATTCCTAACAATCTCCCCCTATTTATGTCTACTAGAACTGTAAGCATAAATTTGGGTTTAGCTTGATGATAACAAAACACTTAACAAATATATAAACTGTAATAAAGCAAAAATTCAAAAGTGCTACAAAAATGTATATGCTGAGATGGAATTGAAGAATTACATTGTTTCCAAGGGTGCTCCTTTAGCCTGAGAAAATTACTTTCTTTTCCTTTGATCTCTGGTTTTCTTTCCTAGCCTCCTGTCATTCTCCTCTATTTGAAGTTGAAGTTGTCTATAGAATTCAACTTCATCTTCTTCATTGATATCTAACTTAGATTGCATATCCTTGAGAGTTTCATTACTGGCAATCTTTTGCTGATCTTCAATTCTGAAAAATCTTCTGACTCCTTTGTTGTCTCTGAACTCCATTAACCAGTGAGGTGATTTGTGAATTGTAATTCCTTTTTCTTGAATGAGTAAAGTTCTAGGCAAAGCATTGGGCTCCCTCCAAGTTTTCCTTATGTTGGCAATCTTGTTGAGAATCTCAGTCTTGGCAGTCCTGGTAAAGCCAGAGTCCCTTTATATGGCTGAGTAGACTCTATTCAAGGTAGAGTAGCCTTCATTCAGAATTCTGTGAAGAGGCCATGTTCTTTCCCCAGCTCCTTTGTATTTGAACACTAGTCTTTCTGGTAGCTGTCTGTAGGCAGCTATTCCCCTTACATCCTCCAGCTCATCCAGATAGAGTTCAATGTCTGAAAATTCTTTTATGTCACAGATGTGAACATAATCATCTTTAGAGGTTTGAGGTTTAGGCTTAGGGTTCTGTGTGAATTTGATTGAGGCTTTAGAGGGTGTTGATTTGATTCTTCTGTTATGCTTCTTTGATGGTGGAGAAGAGGTTAGGAAAGTGGGCAATTTGATGGTGTCCCAATCAATTGGTTCCTCCTTGGGAATTATTGTTTCACCATGAATGTTCATGAAGGGGTCAGGTACAATGGGTTCAGGAATAGAGGGTAGTGGTTTGGATATTGATTGGGTTTCTTCAGTTTTATCTACCTTCTTTCTCTTTGCATTGACCTTCTTTCTTTTCCCTTTCTGCCATTCTTCCTTACTTCTTTCCTCCATCTCAGTACCAACCATGTCCCCCATAACTTCATCTTCACCTTTGTCTTCAATTTCTTTCTGTTCTTCAGCCTGACTTGACTTTAGCTGTTTTTCAAGCTTTGCTTGTGCTCTTTTGTTAGCCTTTAGCTGTTTGGCTTCTTCCTTCAACCTTTTGGTTTCTTCCCTCTTGGCTATTTAGAATTTGGGATGTCCTTGCATCACACATATGCTCTTTCCCTCTCTGAAGATAATAGCCATGTTTCTCCTTACAGCCTCATCCATGGTCTCTTTGAGATATGTAATACTTCTACCTAAAAGCTTGTCCTCATCAGCTTTTGGAAGAGGAAAATCCACCTCTTTTAGAGGATTCTTTGTAAAGTCCTTATTTGATCTGTTGTTGGGCTTGAGAACTATAGGTTGCAGATCTTTGGAAGAAGTTTCTCCATCCTTATGCCTCCCTACTGGCTTGAGTTCCATAATAATTGATTCCACTTTTGTGCTATGCTTCACAGATTGTGATTGAGAAGTTGTAGAACCAAATATTAGTTGCATCTTTTCATCAATCTTCTTCCTTTGCTCTTTGACTTGCAATTCAGCTGCTGCTATCTGGATTAGATCAATTCCATCTAGCTTTCCATTGACTTGAATAGTTGGAGAAGTTGTGATGACAGGAACTAGCACTTGAGAAATCTGAACTGTTGTAGATGGCTCTCCTTCCCCTTCCCCTTTATTCTCCCCTTTTTTGTTATCATCAAGGGTAGGGGTCAAGCCTTGTGCTTTTGCCAGCTGTATGAGTAGATTTGTTTGAGTTTGTTGATTCTAAAGAATGGTGACCATAGATTCTTCAATGATGTGAACCCTATCTTCCAATCTGGCCAGCCTCTTGTCAGCATCAGATGCTTTCTTCAGTCTCCCCAACAAATCTTGCATAGTACCATAGGGTATAACTGAATCCAATTTCTCAGCATTGTAGGATTTCAGATCAGCAATGTCATGCTTGAGCTCATCCACACTTAGATTTTGCTGGTATTGCTGCAACTGCAAGAGATGCAGAGATTCCAGATGAGCTTGAAGAATTGCCTTGGTACCAGCATCTTGAGTCTCCTGAAGGGCCTTCTGAATTGTCATGACTTGTCTAACCAAAGTGACACCAAACTCTCCTGGTGTTGATGGTTTTGCCCATGCAAGATGAATTTCAATTTTTTTACTAATTTTTTCATTTGACTAAAAATAATATATCTTAACATCCGTACGGTTGGATCGTTTAAAAAATCATTTTTAAAATTAATCTTGTAAATCGGGAACGAGTCTCATTGTCGATAGTGGTACTTTTACTAGATTTTTCTAATCCTGACATGCAAGATATATTTTAAATTTTTTAATAATTTTTTCATATGACTAAAATTGATATATATTAACATCCGTACGGTTGGATCATCGAAAAAACCTTTTTAAAAATTAATCTTGTGAATCGAGAACGAGTCTCGTTGTCTGGTGTAGTACTTTTACTAGATTCTTCTAATCGTGACATGCAAGATGAATTTCAAATTTTTTAATAATTTTTTCATATTACTAAAATTCAAATATCTTAACATCCGTACGGTTGGATCGTCCAAAAAATTATTTTAAAAATTAATCTTGTAAATCGGGAACGAGTCTCGTTGTCTGGTGTGATACTTTTACTAGATTTTCTTATCGTGACATGCAAGATGAATTTCAAATTTTTTAATAATTTTTTCATATGAATAAAAATAATATATCTTAACATCCATACGTTTGGATCGTCTAAAAAATCATTTTAACAATTAATCTTATAAATCGGGAACGAGTCTCGTTGTCGGGAGTCGTACTTTTACTAGATTTTTCTAATCGTGACATGCAAGATTAATTTCAAAGTTTTTATTAATTTTTTCATATGACTAAAATTGATATATCTTAAATCCATACGGTTGGATCGTCCAAAAAAAACATTTTTAAAATTAATCTTGTAAATCGGGAACGAGTCTCATTGTCTATAGTGGTACTTTTACTAGATTTTGCTAATCCTCACATGCAAGATATATTTTAAATTTTTAATAATTTTTCATATGAATAAATTGATATATTAACATCCGTACGGTTGGATCATCGAAAAATCCTTTTCAAAAATTAATCTTGTGAATCGGGAACGAGTCTCGTTGTTTGGTGTGGTACTTTTACTAGATTCTTCTAATCGTGACATGCAAGATGAATTTCAAATTTCTTATAAATTTTTCATATTACTAAAATTCATATATCTTAACATGCGTACGGTTGGATCGTCCAAAAAATCATTTTAAAAATTAATCTTGTAAATCAGGAACGAGTCTCATTGTATGGTGTGATACTTTTACTATATTTTTCTAATCCTGACATGCAAGATGAATTTCAAATTTTTTAATAATTTTTTCATATGACTAAAATTGATATTTCTTAACATCCATACGGTTGAATCGTCAAAAAAATCATTTTAAAAATTAATCATATAAATCGGGAACGAGTCTAGTTTTCGGGAGTCGTACTTTTACTATATTTTTCTAATCTTGACATGCAACATGAATTTTAAATTTTTTAATAATTTTTTCATATGATTAAAATTGATATGTCTTAACATCCGTACGGTTGGATCGTCTAAAAAATTATTTTAAAAATTAATCATGTAAATCGGGAATGAGTCTCGTTCTCGGGAGTGATACTTTTACTAGATTTTTCTAATCCTAACATGCAAGATGAATTTCAAATTTTTTAATAATTTTTTCATTTGACTAAAAATAATATATCTTAAAATCCGTATGGTTGGATCGTTTAAAAAATTATTTTTAAAATTAATCTTGTAAATCGGGAACGAGTCTCATTGTCGATAATGGTACTTTTACTAGATTTTTCTAATCCTGACATGCCAGATAAATTTCAAATTTTTTAATAATTTTTTCATATGAATAAAATTGATATTTCTTAACATCCATATGGTTGGATCGTCCAAAAAAATCATTTCAAAAATTAATCTTATAAATCGGGAACAAGTCTCATTATCGGGAGTAGTACTTTTACTAGATTTTTCTAATCGGGACATGCAAGATGAATTTCAAATTTTTTAATAATTTTTTTATATGAATAAAAATAATATATCTTAACATCCGTACGGTTGGATCATCTAAAAAATCATTTTAAAAATTAATCTTATAAATCGGGAACGAGTCTCGTTGTCGGGAGTCGTACTTTTACTAGATATTTCTAATCGTGACATGCAAGATGAATTTCATTTTTTTTATTAATTTTTTCACATGACTAAAATTGATATATCTTAACATCCATACGGTTGGATCGTCCAAAAAAATCAATTTTAAAATTAATCTTGTAAATCGGGAACGAGTCTCATTGTCGATAGTGGTACTTTTAGTAGATTTTTCTAATCTTGACATGCAAGATATATTTTAAATTTTTTAATAATTTTTCATATGAATAAATTGATATATATTAACATCCATACGGTTGGATCATCGAAAAATCCTTTTTAAAAATTAATCTTGTGAATCGGGAACGAGTCTCGTTGTTTGGTGTTGTACTTTTACTAGGTTTTTCTAATCGTGACATTCAAGATGAATTTCAAATTTTTTAATAAATTTTTCGTATTACTAAAATTCATATATCTTAACATCCGTACGGTTGGATCGTCCAAAAAATCATTTTAAAAATTAATCTTGTAAATCGGGAACGAGTCTCGTTGTTTGGTGTGATACTTTTACTAGATTTTTCTAATCCTAACATGCAAGATGAATTTCAAATTTTTTAATAATTTTTTCATATTAATAAAATGGATATTTCTTAACATCCATACGGTTGGATCGTCCAAAAAATCATTTTAAAAATTAATCTTATAAATCGGGAACGAGTCTCGTTGTCGGGAGTGATACTTTTACTAGATTTTTGTAATCCTAAATGCATGATGAATTTCAAATTTTTTAATAATTTTTTCATTTGACTAAAAATAATATATCTTAACATCTGTAAGGTTGGATCGTTTAAAAAATCATTTTTAAAATTAATCTTGTAAATCGGGAACGAGTCTCATTGTCAATAGTGGTACTTTTACTAGATTTTTATAATCCTGACATGCAAGATATATTTTAAATTTTTTAATAATTTTTTCGTATGACTAAAATTGATATATATTAACATCCGTACGGTTGGATCATCGAAAAAACCTTTTTAAAAATTAATCTTGTGAATCGAGAACGAGTCTCGTTGTCTGGTCTAGTACTTTTACTAGATTCTTCTAATCGTGACATGCGAGATGAATTTCAAATTTTTTATTAATTTTTTCATATTACTAAAATTCAAATATCTTAACATCCGTACGGTTGGATCGTCCAAAAAATTATTTTAAAAATTAACCTTGTAAATCGGGAACGAGTCTCGTTGTCTGGTGTGATACTTTTACTAGATTTTTCTTATCGTGACATGCAAGATGAATTTCAAATTTTTTAATAAATTTTTTGTATTACTAAAATTCATATATTTTAACATCCGTACGGTTGGATCTTCCAAAAAATCATTTTAAAAATTAATCTTGTAAATCGGGAACGAGTCTCGTTGTCTGGTGTGATACTTTTACTAGAATTTTCTAATCCTAACATGCAAGATTAATTTCAAATTTTTTAATAATTTTTACATAGGAATAAAATGGATATTTCTTAACATCCTTACGGTTGGATCGTCCAAAAAAATTATTTTAAAAATTAATCTTATAAATCGGGAACGAGTCTCGTTGTCGGGAATGATACTTTTACTAGATTTTTCTAATCCTAACATGCATGATGAATTTCAAATTTTTTAATAATTTTTTCATTTGACTAAAAATAATATATCTTAACATCCGTAAGGTTGGATCGTTTAAAAAATCATTTTTAAAATTAATCTTGTAAATCGGGAACGAGTCTCATTGTCGATAGTGGTACTTTTACTAGATTTTTATAATCCTGACATGCAAGATATATTTTAAATTTTTTAATAATTTTTTCGTATGACTAAAATTGATATATATTAACATCCGTACGGTTGGATCATCGAAAAAACGTTTTTAAAAATTAATCTCGTGAATCGAGAACGAGTCTCGTTGTCTGGTGTAGTACTTTTACTAGATTCTTCTAATCGTGACATGCGAGATAAATTTTAAATTTTTTATTAATTTTTTCATAATACTAAAATTCAAATATCTTAACATCCGTACGGTTGGATCGTCCAAAAAATTATTTTAAAAATTAACCTTGTAAATCGGGAACGAGTCTCGTTGTCTGGTGTGATACTTTTACTAGATTTTTCTTATCGTGACATGCAAGATGAATTTCAATTTTTTTAATAATTTTTTTATATGAATAAAATTGATATTTCTTAACATCCACATGGTTAGATCGTCCAAAAAAATCATATTAAAAATTAATCTTATAAATCGGGAACGAGTCTCGTTGTCGGGAGTCGTACTTTTACTAGATTTTTCTAATCGTGAAATGCAAGATGAATTTGAAATTTTTTATTAATTTTTTCATATGACTAAAATTGATATATCTTAACATCCGTACGGTTGGATCATCTAAAAAATCATTTTAAAAATTAATCTTGTAAATCGGGAACGAGTCTCTTTGTCGGGAGTGATACTTTTACTAGATTTTTCTAATCTTGACATGCAAGATGAATTTCAAATTTTTTAATAATTCTTTCATTTGACTAAAAATAATATATCTTAACATTCGTAAGGTTGGATCATTTAAAAAATCATTTTTAAAATTAATCATGTAAATCGGGAACGAGTCTCATTGTCGATAGTGGTACTTTTACTAGATTTTTCTAATCCTGACATGCAAGATATATTTTAAATTTTTTAATAATTTTTTCATATGACTAAAATTGATATATATTAACATCCGTATGGTTGGATCATCGAAAAAAACCTTTTTAAAAATTAATCTTGTGAATCGAGAACGAGTCTCGTTGTCTGGTGTAGTACTTTTACTAGATTCTTCTAATCGTGACATGCAAGATGAATTCCAAATTTTTTAATAATTTTTTCATATTACAAAAATTCAAATATCTTAACATCCGTACGGTTGGATCGTCCAAAAAATTATTTTAAAAATTAATCTTGTAAATCGGGAACTAGTCTCGTTGTCTGGTGTGATACTTTTACTAGATTTTTCTTATCGTGACATGCAAGATGAATTTCAAATTTTTTAATAATTTTTTCATATGAATAAAAATAATATATCTTAACATCTGTACGGTTAGATCGTCTAAAAAATCATTTTAAAAATTAATCTTATAAATCGGGAACGAGTCTCGTTGTCGGGAGTCGTACTTTTACTAGATTTTTCTAATCGTGACATGCAAGATGAATTTCAAATTTTTTATTAATTTTTTCATATGACTAAAATTGATATATCTTAACATCCATACAGTTGGATCGTCCAAAAAAATCATTTTTAAAACTAATCTTGTAAATCGGGAACGAGTCTCATTGTCGATAGTGGTACTTTTAGTAGATTTTTCTAATCTTGACATGCAAGATATATTTTAAATTTTTTAATAATTTTTCATATGAATAAATTGATATATATATTAACATCCATACGGTTGGATCATCGGAAAATCCTTTTCAAAAATTAATCTTGTGAATCGGGAACGAGTCTCGTTGTTTGGTGTGGTACTTTTACTAGGTTCTTCTAATCGTGACATTCAAGATGAATTTCAAATTTTTTAATAAATTTTTGTTATTCCCAGTGGACTAACAATGAGATTTACAGAAGGGGGATTGAATGTAAATCTCAAAACTTTTTCAAGTTTTGAGCAGTTTTTAAGGCTAAGTGTTTGAGTGATCAAATGTGTGTGAATTGCTTGAAGCTGATGCAGACATATATATATTCAAACACAAATGTAATAAGCACAAAGAACTTAAAAACTTTTCTGGTGGATTTGTTGTTCCACCAGAGATGTGTTATTTCAGAAAATCTGTGATTCAAAGAATTAAATCACAGCTGCTTCCTAGTACAAACTAGATGATTTTCTCTTTTGATATTTCTAAACAGCTCAGGAAAATTCATATCTAATTACTAGCTGCTACTTGGTTTATATATCACCAAGTTTACAAGTGAAGACAAACTGTAAAATACAATTGAAAATATTCTTCACATGTTTCTTCTTCATTTCTCTATCCAATGCAATCTAGGATAATCTGTAAATCTTTGAATACTTCCTTGTTTGCATCAGAATGGAAATGCTGCATTTCTTGATTCCTCCTAGAGGCTTCCACATTCCAGTATGTCTCTGTCAACCCATGTGCCTCTGTCAACTTGTGAATTGTCACTATCAACTGTTAATGAACTAAGCATCCGTTGAAGCTTTCATCCGTTGATGCCTTATCCGTTGAGGCTTTATCCGTTGAAGCTTTATCCATTGATGCATTATCAGTTGAAGTCTTTATCCGTTGAAGCACTTATCCGTTGATGGATATTATTCGTTGAAGCATTAGAGACATCCGTTGAAGCTTTGCTTCTTATCCGTTGAAGGTCTTCAATATCCGTTGACACTTCTTCACTTATACAAAATTACAAGGCATGAAATATTTACAATTAGCCCTCCTATTTGTACATCCATTAGTGGTCAACATGACTGATTATTTCCTAACAACATCTAATAATTACAGCATAAAACCAGAGAGTGAAATGTGCTACAATACTAAACTTATTGCTAAGTACAGCTACTCCTTCAACGGATAGCCAAGATGGTCTTATCCGTTGAGGCTACAAACACTAGATTTCCACTTAAGTGTTTTGCTTAACTTATCATCAAACTAATACACATATTCCTAACAATCTCCCCCTATTTATGTCTACTAGAACTGTAAGCATAAATTTGGGTTTAGCTTGATGATAACAAAACACTTAACAAATATATAAACTGTAATAAAGCAAAAATTCAAAAGTGCTACAAAAATGTATATGCTGAGATGGAATTGAAGAATTACATTGTTTCCAAGGGTGCTCCTTTAGCCTGAGAAAATTACTTTCTTTTCCTTTGATCTCTGGTTTTCTTTCCTAGCCTCCTGTCATTCTCCTCTATTTGAAGTTGAAGTTGTCTATAGAATTCAACTTCATCTTCTTCATTGATATCTAACTTAGATTGCATATCCTTGAGAGTTTCATTACTGGCAATCTTTTGCTGATCTTCAATTCTGAAAAATCTTCTGACTCCTTTGTTGTCTCTGAACTCCATTAACCAGTGAGGTGATTTGTGAATTGTAATTCCTTTTCTTGAATGAGTAAAGTTCTAGGCAAAGCATTGGGCTCCCTCCAAGTTTTCCTTATGTTGGCAATCTTGTTGAGAATCTCAGTCTTGGCAGTCCTGGTAAAGCCAGAGTCCCTTTATATGGCTGAGTAGACTCTATTCAAGGTAGAGTAGCCTTCATTCAGAATTCTGTGAAGAGGCCATGTTCTTTCCCCAGCTCCTTTGTATTTGAACACTAGTCTTTCTGGTAGCTGTCTGTAGGCAGCTATTCCCCTTACATCCTCCAGCTCATCCAGATAGAGTTCAATGTCTGAAAATTCTTTTATGTCACAGATGTGAACATAATCATCTTTAGAGGTTTGAGGTTTAGGCTTAGGGTTCTGTGTGAATTTGATTGAGGCTTTAGAGGGTGTTGATTTGATTCTTCTGTTATGCTTCTTTGATGGTGGAGAAGAGGTTAGGAAAGTGGGCAATTTGATGGTGTCCCAATCAATTGGTTCCTCCTTGGGAATTATTGTTTCACCATGAATGTTCATGAAGGGGTCAGGTACAATGGGTTCAGGAATAGAGGGTAGTGGTTTGGATATTGATTGGGTTTCTTCAGTTTTATCTACCTTCTTTCTCTTTGCATTGACCTTCTTTCTTTTCCCTTTCTGCCATTCTTCCTTACTTCTTTCCTCCATCTCAGTACCAACCATGTCCCCCATAACTTCATCTTCACCTTTGTCTTCAATTTCTTTCTGTTCTTCAGCCTGACTTGACTTTAGCTGTTTTTCAAGCTTTGCTTGTGCTCTTTTGTTAGCCTTTAGCTGTTTGGCTTCTTCCTTCAACCTTTTGGTTTCTTCCCTCTTGGCTATTTAGAATTTGGGATGTCCTTGCATCACACATATGCTCTTTCCCTCTCTGAAGATAATAGCCATGTTTCTCCTTACAGCCTCATCCATGGTCTCTTTGAGATATGTAATACTTCTACCTAAAAGCTTGTCCTCATCAGCTTTTGGAAGAGGAAAATCCACCTCTTTTAGAGGATTCTTTGTAAAGTCCTTATTTGATCTGTTGTTGGGCTTGAGAACTATAGGTTGCAGATCTTTGGAAGAAGTTTCTCCATCCTTATGCCTCCCTACTGGCTTGAGTTCCATAATAATTGATTCCACTTTTGTGCTATGCTTCACAGATTGTGATTGAGAAGTTGTAGAACCAAATATTAGTTGCATCTTTTCATCAATCTTCTTCCTTTGCTCTTTGACTTGCAATTCAGCTGCTGCTATCTGGATTAGATCAATTCCATCTAGCTTTCCATTGACTTGAATAGTTGGAGAAGTTGTGATGACAGGAACTAGCACTTGAGAAATCTGAACTGTTGTAGATGGCTCTCCTTCCCCTTCCCCTTTATTCTCCCCTTTTTTGTTATCATCAAGGGTAGGGGTCAAGCCTTGTGCTTTTGCCAGCTGTATGAGTAGATTTGTTTGAGTTTGTTGATTCTAAAGAATGGTGACCATAGATTCTTCAATGATGTGAACCCTATCTTCCAATCTGGCCAGCCTCTTGTCAGCATCAGATGCTTTCTTCAGTCTCCCCAACAAATCTTGCATAGTACCATAGGGTATAACTGAATCCAATTTCTCAGCATTGTAGGATTTCAGATCAGCAATGTCATGCTTGAGCTCATCCACACTTAGATTTTGCTGGTATTGCTGCAACTGCAAGAGATGCAGAGATTCCAGATGAGCTTGAAGAATTGCCTTGGTACCAGCATCTTGAGTCTCCTGAAGGGCCTTCTGAATTGTCATGACTTGTCTAACCAAAGTGACACCAAACTCTCCTGGTGTTGATGGTTTTGCCCATGCAAGATGAATTTCAATTTTTTTACTAATTTTTTCATTTGACTAAAAATAATATATCTTAACATCCGTACGGTTGGATCGTTTAAAAAATCATTTTTAAAATTAATCTTGTAAATCGGGAACGAGTCTCATTGTCGATAGTGGTACTTTTACTAGATTTTTCTAATCCTGACATGCAAGATATATTTTAAATTTTTTAATAATTTTTTCATATGACTAAAATTGATATATATTAACATCCGTACGGTTGGATCATCGAAAAAACCTTTTTAAAAATTAATCTTGTGAATCGAGAACGAGTCTCGTTGTCTGGTGTAGTACTTTTACTAGATTCTTCTAATCGTGACATGCAAGATGAATTTCAAATTTTTTAATAATTTTTTCATATTACTAAAATTCAAATATCTTAACATCCGTACGGTTGGATCGTCCAAAAAATTATTTTAAAAATTAATCTTGTAAATCGGGAACGAGTCTCGTTGTCTGGTGTGATACTTTTACTAGATTTTCTTATCGTGACATGCAAGATGAATTTCAAATTTTTTAATAATTTTTTCATATGAATAAAAATAATATATCTTAACATCCATACGTTTGGATCGTCTAAAAAATCATTTTAACAATTAATCTTATAAATCGGGAACGAGTCTCGTTGTCGGGAGTCGTACTTTTACTAGATTTTTCTAATCGTGACATGCAAGATTAATTTC
The DNA here is from genome assembly GCF_009905375.1 of Apium graveolens. NCBI lineage: Eukaryota > Viridiplantae > Streptophyta > Magnoliopsida > Apiales > Apiaceae > Apium > Apium graveolens. Next base: position 33,210 of record NW_027417852.1, on the reverse strand, counting down.
AAAGTTTTTATTAATTTTTTCATATGACTAAAATTGATATATCTTAAATCCATACGGTTGGATCGTCCAAAAAAAACATTTTTAAAATTAATCTTGTAAATCGGGAACGAGTCTCATTGTCTATAGTGGTACTTTTACTAGATTTTGCTAATCCTCACATGCAAGATATATTTTAAATTTTTTAATAATTTTTCATATGAATAAATTGATATATTAACATCCGTACGGTTGGATCATCGAAAAATCCTTTTCAAAAATTAATCTTGTGAATCGGGAACGAGTCTCGTTGTTTGGTGTGGTACTTTTACTAGATTCTTCTAATCGTGACATGCAAGATGAATTTCAAATTTCTTATAAATTTTTCATATTACTAAAATTCATATATCTTAACATGCGTACGGTTGGATCGTCCAAAAAATCATTTTAAAAATTAATCTTGTAAATCAGGAACGAGTCTCATTGTATGGTGTGATACTTTTACTATATTTTTCTAATCCTGACATGCAAGATGAATTTCAAATTTTTTAATAATTTTTTCATATGACTAAAATTGATATTTCTTAACATCCATACGGTTGAATCGTCAAAAAAATCATTTTAAAAATTAATCATATAAATCGGGAACGAGTCTAGTTTTCGGGAGTCGTACTTTTACTATATTTTTCTAATCTTGACATGCAACATGAATTTTAAATTTTTTAATAATTTTTTCATATGATTAAAATTGATATGTCTTAACATCCGTACGGTTGGATCGTCTAAAAAATTATTTTAAAAATTAATCATGTAAATCGGGAATGAGTCTCGTTCTCGGGAGTGATACTTTTACTAGATTTTTCTAATCCTAACATGCAAGATGAATTTCAAATTTTTTAATAATTTTTTCATTTGACTAAAAATAATATATCTTAAAATCCGTATGGTTGGATCGTTTAAAAAATTATTTTTAAAATTAATCTTGTAAATCGGGAACGAGTCTCATTGTCGATAATGGTACTTTTACTAGATTTTTCTAATCCTGACATGCCAGATAAATTTCAAATTTTTTAATAATTTTTTCATATGAATAAAATTGATATTTCTTAACATCCATATGGTTGGATCGTCCAAAAAAATCATTTCAAAAATTAATCTTATAAATCGGGAACAAGTCTCATTATCGGGAGTAGTACTTTTACTAGATTTTTCTAATCGGGACATGCAAGATGAATTTCAAATTTTTTAATAATTTTTTTATATGAATAAAAATAATATATCTTAACATCCGTACGGTTGGATCATCTAAAAAATCATTTTAAAAATTAATCTTATAAATCGGGAACGAGTCTCGTTGTCGGGAGTCGTACTTTTACTAGATATTTCTAATCGTGACATGCAAGATGAATTTCATTTTTTTTATTAATTTTTTCACATGACTAAAATTGATATATCTTAACATCCATACGGTTGGATCGTCCAAAAAAATCAATTTTAAAATTAATCTTGTAAATCGGGAACGAGTCTCATTGTCGATAGTGGTACTTTTAGTAGATTTTTCTAATCTTGACATGCAAGATATATTTTAAATTTTTTAATAATTTTTCATATGAATAAATTGATATATATTAACATCCATACGGTTGGATCATCGAAAAATCCTTTTTAAAAATTAATCTTGTGAATCGGGAACGAGTCTCGTTGTTTGGTGTTGTACTTTTACTAGGTTTTTCTAATCGTGACATTCAAGATGAATTTCAAATTTTTTAATAAATTTTTCGTATTACTAAAATTCATATATCTTAACATCCGTACGGTTGGATCGTCCAAAAAATCATTTTAAAAATTAATCTTGTAAATCGGGAACGAGTCTCGTTGTTTGGTGTGATACTTTTACTAGATTTTTCTAATCCTAACATGCAAGATGAATTTCAAATTTTTTAATAATTTTTTCATATTAATAAAATGGATATTTCTTAACATCCATACGGTTGGATCGTCCAAAAAATCATTTTAAAAATTAATCTTATAAATCGGGAACGAGTCTCGTTGTCGGGAGTGATACTTTTACTAGATTTTTGTAATCCTAAATGCATGATGAATTTCAAATTTTTTAATAATTTTTTCATTTGACTAAAAATAATATATCTTAACATCTGTAAGGTTGGATCGTTTAAAAAATCATTTTTAAAATTAATCTTGTAAATCGGGAACGAGTCTCATTGTCAATAGTGGTACTTTTACTAGATTTTTATAATCCTGACATGCAAGATATATTTTAAATTTTTTAATAATTTTTTCGTATGACTAAAATTGATATATATTAACATCCGTACGGTTGGATCATCGAAAAAACCTTTTTAAAAATTAATCTTGTGAATCGAGAACGAGTCTCGTTGTCTGGTCTAGTACTTTTACTAGATTCTTCTAATCGTGACATGCGAGATGAATTTCAAATTTTTTATTAATTTTTTCATATTACTAAAATTCAAATATCTTAACATCCGTACGGTTGGATCGTCCAAAAAATTATTTTAAAAATTAACCTTGTAAATCGGGAACGAGTCTCGTTGTCTGGTGTGATACTTTTACTAGATTTTTCTTATCGTGACATGCAAGATGAATTTCAAATTTTTTAATAAATTTTTTGTATTACTAAAATTCATATATTTTAACATCCGTACGGTTGGATCTTCCAAAAAATCATTTTAAAAATTAATCTTGTAAATCGGGAACGAGTCTCGTTGTCTGGTGTGATACTTTTACTAGAATTTTCTAATCCTAACATGCAAGATTAATTTCAAATTTTTTAATAATTTTTACATAGGAATAAAATGGATATTTCTTAACATCCTTACGGTTGGATCGTCCAAAAAAATTATTTTAAAAATTAATCTTATAAATCGGGAACGAGTCTCGTTGTCGGGAATGATACTTTTACTAGATTTTTCTAATCCTAACATGCATGATGAATTTCAAATTTTTAATAATTTTTTCATTTGACTAAAAATAATATATCTTAACATCCGTAAGGTTGGATCGTTTAAAAAATCATTTTTAAAATTAATCTTGTAAATCGGGAACGAGTCTCATTGTCGATAGTGGTACTTTTACTAGATTTTTATAATCCTGACATGCAAGATATATTTTAAATTTTTTAATAATTTTTTCGTATGACTAAAATTGATATATATTAACATCCGTACGGTTGGATCATCGAAAAAACGTTTTTAAAAATTAATCTCGTGAATCGAGAACGAGTCTCGTTGTCTGGTGTAGTACTTTTACTAGATTCTTCTAATCGTGACATGCGAGATAAATTTTAAATTTTTTATTAATTTTTTCATAATACTAAAATTCAAATATCTTAACATCCGTACGGTTGGATCGTCCAAAAAATTATTTTAAAAATTAACCTTGTAAATCGGGAACGAGTCTCGTTGTCTGGTGTGATACTTTTACTAGATTTTTCTTATCGTGACATGCAAGATGAATTTCAATTTTTTTAATAATTTTTTTATATGAATAAAATTGATATTTCTTAACATCCACATGGTTAGATCGTCCAAAAAAATCATATTAAAAATTAATCTTATAAATCGGGAACGAGTCTCGTTGTCGGGAGTCGTACTTTTACTAGATTTTTCTAATCGTGAAATGCAAGATGAATTTGAAATTTTTTATTAATTTTTTCATATGACTAAAATTGATATATCTTAACATCCGTACGGTTGGATCATCTAAAAAATCATTTTAAAAATTAATCTTGTAAATCGGGAACGAGTCTCTTTGTCGGGAGTGATACTTTTACTAGATTTTTCTAATCTTGACATGCAAGATGAATTTCAAATTTTTTAATAATTCTTTCATTTGACTAAAAATAATATATCTTAACATTCGTAAGGTTGGATCATTTAAAAAATCATTTTTAAAATTAATCATGTAAATCGGGAACGAGTCTCATTGTCGATAGTGGTACTTTTACTAGATTTTTCTAATCCTGACATGCAAGATATATTTTAAATTTTTTAATAATTTTTTCATATGACTAAAATTGATATATATTAACATCCGTATGGTTGGATCATCGAAAAAACCTTTTTAAAAATTAATCTTGTGAATCGAGAACGAGTCTCGTTGTCTGGTGTAGTACTTTTACTAGATTCTTCTAATCGTGACATGCAAGATGAATTCCAAATTTTTTAATAATTTTTTCATATTACAAAAATTCAAATATCTTAACATCCGTACGGTTGGATCGTCCAAAAAATTATTTTAAAAATTAATCTTGTAAATCGGGAACTAGTCTCGTTGTCTGGTGTGATACTTTTACTAGATTTTTCTTATCGTGACATGCAAGATGAATTTCAAATTTTTTAATAATTTTTTCATATGAATAAAAATAATATATCTTAACATCTGTACGGTTAGATCGTCTAAAAAATCATTTTAAAAATTAATCTTATAAATCGGGAACGAGTCTCGTTGTCGGGAGTCGTACTTTTACTAGATTTTTCTAATCGTGACATGCAAGATGAATTTCAAATTTTTTATTAATTTTTTCATATGACTAAAATTGATATATCTTAACATCCATACAGTTGGATCGTCCAAAAAAATCATTTTTAAAACTAATCTTGTAAATCGGGAACGAGTCTCATTGTCGATAGTGGTACTTTTAGTAGATTTTTCTAATCTTGACATGCAAGATATATTTTAAATTTTTTAATAATTTTTCATATGAATAAATTGATATATATTAATATCCATACGGTTGGATCATCGGAAAATCCTTTTCAAAAATTAATCTTGTGAATCGGGAACGAGTCTCGTTGTCTGGTGTGGTACTTTTACTAGGTTCTTCTAATCGTGACATTCAAGATGAATTTCAAATTTTTTAATAAATTTTTCATATTACTAAAATTCATATATCTTAACATCCATACGGTTGGATCGTCCAAAAAATCATTTTAAAAATTAATCTTGTAAATCGGGAACGAGTCTCGTTGTCTGGTATGATACTTTTACTAGATTTTTCTAATCCTGACATGCAAAATGAATTTCAAATTTTTTATAATTTTTTCATATGAATAAAATTGATATTTCTTAACATCCATACGGTTGGATCGTCCAAAAAAATCATTTTAAAAATTAATCTTATAAATCGGGAACGAGTCTCGTTGTCGGGAGTGATACTTTTACTAGATTTTTCTAATCCTAACATGCATGATGAATTTCAAATTTTTTAATAATTTTTTCATTTGACTAAAAATAATATATCTTAACATTCGTAAGGTTGGATCGTTTAAAAAATCATTTTTAAAATTAATCTTGTAAATCGGGACCGAGTCTCATTGTCGATAGTGGTACTTTTACTAGATTTTTCTAATCCTGACATGCAAGATATATTTTAAATTTTTTAATAATTTTTTCATATGAAAAAATTGATATATATTAACATTCGTACGGTTGAATCATCGAAAAAACCTTTTCAAAAATTAATCTTGTGAATCGGGAATGAGTCTCGTTGTCTGGTGTGGTACTTTTACTAGATTCTTCTAATCTTGATATGCACGATGAATTTCAAATTTTTTAATAATTTTTTCATATTACTAAAATTCATATATCTTAACATCTGTACGGTTGGATCATTCAAAAAATCATTTTAAAAATTAATCTTGTAAATCGGGAACGAGTCTTGTCTGGTGTGATACTTTTACTAGATTTTTCTAATCCTGACATGCAAGATGAATTTCAATTTTTTTAATAATTTTTTTATATGAATAAAATTGATATTTCTTAACATCCATACGGTTAGATCGTCCAAAAAAATCATTTTAAAAATTAATCTTATAAATCGGGAACGAGTCTCGTTGTCGGGAGTCGTACTTTTACTAGATTTTTCTAATCGTGACATGCAAGATGAATTTGAAATTTTTTATTAATTTTTTCATATGACTAAAATTGATATATCTTAACATCTGTACGGTTGGATCATCTAAAAAATCATTTTAAAAATTAATCTTCTAAATCGGGAACGAGTCTCTTTGTCGGGAGTAATACTTTTACTAGATTTTTCTAATCTTGACATGCAAGATGAATTTCAAATTTTTTAATAATTTTTTCATATGAATAAAAATAATATATCTTAACATCCTTACGGTTGGATCGTCTAAAAAATCATTTTAAAAATTAATCATATAAATCGAGAATGAGTCTCGTTGTCGGGAGTCGTACTTTTACTAGATTTTTCTAATCGTGACATGCAAGATGAATTTTAAATTTTTTATTAATTTTTTCATATGACTAAAATTGATATATCTTAACATTCATACGGTTGGATCGTCCAAAAAAATCATTTTTAAAATTAATCTTGTAAATGGGGAACGAGTCTCATTGTCGATAGTGGTACTTTTAGTAGATTTTTCTAATCTTGACTTGCAAGATATATTTTAAATTTTTTAATAATTTTTCATATGAATAAATTGATATATATTAACATCCATACGGTTGGATCATCGGAAAATCCTTTTCAAAAATTAATCTTGTGAATCGGGAACGAGTCTCGTTGTTTGGTGTGGTACTTTTACTAGGTTCTTCTAATCGTGACATTCAAGATGAATTTCAAATTTTTTAATAAATTTTTGTTATTCCCAGTGGACTAACAATGAGATTTACAGAAGGGGGATTGAATGTAAATCTCAAAACTTTTTCAAGTTTTGAGCAGTTTTTAAGGCTAAGTGTTTGAGTGATCAAATGTGTGTGAATTGCTTGAAGCTGATGCAGACATATATATATTCAAACACAAATGTAATAAGCACAAAGAACTTAAAAACTTTTCTGGTGGATTTTTTGTTCCACCAGAGATGTGTTATTTCAGAAAATCTGTGATTCAAAGAATTAAATCACAGCTGCTTCCTAGTACAAACTAGATGATTTTCTCTTTTGATATTTCTAAACAGCTCAGGAAAATTCATATCTAATTACTAGCTGCTACTTGGTTTATATATCACCAAGTTTACAAGTGAAGACAAACTGTAAAATACAATTGAAAAGATTCTTCACATGTTTCTTCATTTCTCTATCCAATGCAATCTAGGATAATCTGTAAATCTTTGAATACTTCCTTGTTTGCATCAGAATGGAAATGCTGCATTTTCTTGATTCCTCCTAGAGGCTTCCACATTCCAGTATGTCTCTGTCAACCCATGTGCCTCTGTCAACTTGTGAATTATCACTATCAACTGTTAATGAACTAAGCATTCATTGAAGCTTTCATCCGTTGATGCCTTATTCGTTGAGGCTTTATCCGTTGAAGCTTTATCCATTGATGCATTATCAGTTGAAGTCTTTATCCGTTGAAGCACTTATCCGTTGATGGATATTATCCGTTGAAGCATTAGAGACATCTGTTGAAGCTTTGTTTCTTATCCGTTGAAGGTCTTCAATATCCGTTGACACTTCTTCACTTATACAAAATTACAAGGCATTAAATATTTACAATTAGCCCTCCTATTTGTACATCCATTAGTAGTCAACATGACTGATTATTTCCTAACAACATCTAAGAATTACAGCATAAAACCAGAGAGTGAAATGTGCTACAATACTAAACTTATTGCTAAGTAAAGTTACTCCTTCAACGGATAGCCAAGATGGTCTTATCCGTTGAGACTACAAACACTAGATTTCCACTTAAGTGTTTTGCTTAACTTATCATCAAACTAATACACATATTCCTAACAATCTCCCCCTATTTATGTCTACTAGAACTGTAGGCATAAATTTGGGTTTAGCTTGATGATAACAAAACACTTAACAAATATATAAACTGTAATAAAGCAAAAATTCAAAAGTGCTACAAAAATGTATATGCTGAGATGGAATTGAAGAATTACATTGTTTCCAAGGGTGCTCCTTTAGCCTGAGCAAATTACTTTCTTTTCCTTTGATCCCTGGTTTTCTTTCCTAGCCTCCTGTCATTCTCCTCTATTTGAAGTTGAAGTTGTCTGTAGAATTCAGCTTCATCTTCTTCATTGATATCTAACTTAGATTGCATATCCTTGAGAGTTTCATTACTGGCTCCTTTGTTGATCTTCAATTCTGAAAAATCTTCTGACTCCTTTGTTGTCTCTGAACTCCATTAACCAGTGAGGTGATTTGTGAATTGTAATTCCTCTTTCTTGAATGAGTAAAGTTCTAGGAAAAGCATTGGGCTCCCTCCAAGTTTTCCTTATGTTGGCAATCTTGTTGAGAATCTCAGTTTTGGCAGTCCTGGTAAAGCCAGAATCCCTTTGTATGGCTGAGTAGACTCTAATCAAGGTAGAGTAGCCTTCATTCAGAATTCTGTGAAGAGGCCATGTTCTTTCCCCAGCTCCTTTATATTTGAACACTAGTCTTTCTGGTAGCTGTCTGTAGGCAGCTATTCCCCTTACATCCTCCAGCTCATCCAGATAGAGTTCAATGTCTGAAAATTCTTTTATGTCACAGATGTGAACATAATCATCTTTAGAGGTTTGAGGTTTAGGCTTAGGCTTCTGTGTGAATTTGATTGAGGCTTTAGAGGGTGTTGATTTGATTCTTCTGTTCTGCTTCTTTGATGGTGGAGAAGAGGTTAGGAAAGTGGGCAATTTGATGGTGTCCCAATAAATTGGTTCCTCCTTGGGAATGATTGTTTCACCATGAATGTTCATGAAGGGGTCAGGTACAATGGGTTCAGGAATAGAGGGTAGTGGTTTGGATATTGATTGGGTTTCTTCAGTTTTATCTACCTTCTTTCTCTTTGCATTGATCTTCTTTCTTTTCCCTTTCTGCCATTCTTCCTTACTTCTTTCCTCCATCTCAGTACCAACCATGTCCCCCATAGCTTCATCTTCACCTTTGTCTTCAATTTCTTTCTGTTCTTCAGCCTGACTTGACTTTAGCTGTTTTTCAAGCTTTGCTTGTGCTCTTTTGTTAGCCTTTAGTTGTTTGGCTTCTTCCTTCAACCTTTTGGTTTCTTCCCTCTTGGCTATTGAGAATTTGGGATGTCCTTGCATCACACATATGCTCTTTTCCTCTCTGAAGATAATAGCCATGTTTCTCCTTACAGCCTCATCCATGGTCTCTTTGAGATATGTAATACTTCTACCTAAAAGCTTGTCCTCATCAGCTTTTGGAAGAGAAAAATCCACCTCTTTTAGAGGATTCTTTGTAGAGTCCTTATTTGATCTGTTGTTGGGCTTGAGAACTATAGGTTGCAGATCTTTGGAAGAAGTTTCTCCATCCTTATGCCTCCCTACTGGCTTGAGTTCCATAATAATTGATTCCACTTTTGTGCTATACTTCACAGATTGTGATTGAGAAGTTGTAGAACCAAATATTAGTTGCATCTTTTCATCAATCTTCTTCCTTTGCTCTTTCACTTGCAATTTAGCTGCTGCTATCTGGATTAGATCAATTCCATCTAGCTTTCCATTGACTTGAATAGTTGGAGAAGTTGTGATGACAGGAACTAGCACTTGAGAAATCTGAACTGTTGTAGATGGCTCTCCTTCCCCTTCCCCTTTATTCTCCCCCTTTTTGTTATCATCAAGGGTAGGGGTCAAGCCTTGTGCTTTTGCCAGCTGTATGAGTAGATTTGTTTGAGTTTGTTGATTGTGAAGAATGGTGACCATAGAGTCTTCAATGATGTGAACCCTATCTTCCAATCTGGCCAGCCTCTTGTCAGCATCAGATGCTTTCTTCAGTCTCCCCAACAAATCTTGCATAGTACCATAGGGTATAACTGAATCCAATTTCTCAACATTGTAGGATTTCAGATCAGCAATGTCATGCTTGAGCTCATCCACACTTAGATTTTGCTGGTAATGCTGCAACTGCAAGAGATGCAGAGATTCCAGATGAGCTTGAAGAATTGCCTTGGTACCAGCATCTTGAGTCTCCTGAAGGGCCTTCTGAATTGTCATGACTTGTCTGACCAAAGTGATACCAAACTCTCCTGGTGTTGATGGTTTTGCCCATGCCCATTCAGGAAGATCAGGAACAAAACTTGGGTCTGCTACTCCCCCTAAGTTCATGCTCTCATTCAAAGAATTAGAGTCATCATCATTAGAATTTACTCCAAATTCTTCAGATGGCTCACCAGCTTGAGAAGGCAGCCTGTTGATAGCAGCTTTGTCTCTGAGAAGAGATTCTGAAGTGTGTACAATGTGTAGTGTCTGTTCTGCCTCCACATTGCCCTGTGCAGCCAATAATTGATAGGCTGAAACAGGGTGAGTAAAAGTGTCAGCATCCAAGGAAATGTTATCAATGACAGCTTTGTAATGTTGCTGAAATTGTCTTTCCTTTTCTGCATCATCCACTTTCATTAACTCACTAGCAATGACTGGATCCACCCTTATAGCTTCTGTACCTGCCTTTCTCTCAATTTCTCTCTGTTCTTGCATCAGGGGCTCCCCCTGGCTCACACACACCCTCACACCCTCACCCTCACCTTCTAAGGTGGCACTCCTTTCACTTACTTTTGCCATGCTGGAAGAAATAGCATGCATATGGTGACTCTCAACCTCTCCTTTTGCCTGGGAGTAACCCAGCTTCTCACTCAAAAGATCACTCCCTTCCCTCAAACCTAAAAGTGATTGTACAGTTGCCATGTCCTCTACAGTTGAAATTAATTTTGTTAAGTGTGTAGAGACCATCAACGGATAGGGAATATCCGTTGAAGTGGAAACTGATGGCATCAACGGATAACTGCTGTTAAGCTTATCCGTTGAAGAACAACCACTTGTCAATGAATGAGAGATATCCGTTGAAGAAGGAAAAGATGTAGGTATAGAAAGTGACATAATTGTTGAATCTGTGTGGATTGATTTTAAGTGTGGTGACACAGATTCTGCAACTACATATGAAATAATTGGCTTATGATCCAACAAATCATCTAAAAGATGATGATCACCAGGTTTTGAGTGGGGCTCCTCCCTGAGTTTTAATGAGGGAGAATCAGGAATTGATGTGAATATCATATCCACATCCAGAGAGGGTGTTGGAGGGTTTGATGAATGGTGTGTTTCTATATTGAGAGAATGAGGCTGTGATATTCTACATTTGCTGGAATCACATCAAGCTAAATTTGAGAAGGCACATATACAGGTGGATGTATCTGTGCTGTGTGTGTCCCTTGTGTGGAAACTAGGGTCTTGGCCTTCTTCTTCCTTGAAAAGGCTTTAAATGGTGAATGTGTGGCTTCAGTGTCCCTCCCTCTTTTGTTCTGTGTCCCTGGTTGGGGACTATTTTCAATAGTTACACCCTTTTGGGAGGATGCAACTAGGGATGTGTTGGACTCCTTTTGAACCACCACAGTCTTTTGAGAGACTGTGGCTTGGCTGGTTTGGGTACCACTCACCTCTCCCACCTTATCCTGGGGGGCTTTTTGATGTTCACCCCTCCCCTCACCACTCACACCCTGTACACTCCCTTCAGGGTTTATGGTAGTTGTTACAACTGTTGTCTTTTGAGAAACAACAGAGGTAGGTTTCTTTGACTTGACTTTGGAAACTTTAGATTTCGTGGCTTTGGTAGGAGCCTGTTTGGAGAAAGACACAGGTTCCATAGCCACACTAGAAGGCAAAGAAACATTGGGGTTGGAAATAGTAGGAGTTATAGAAGTATTTACCTCACTTACCTGTTGTGCATTCATGATTGGCAAGTATACCAATGGCACCTGGCTGTTGAGGTTCATTCTCAAAAGGTCTGCAAGGACCCTTTTCTCTTGTCCCCAGCATTTGAGTTTATTATTCTCATTGGATATAACCAAATCTTCAGCAACATGGTTAGCCAATAACATAAAGAATCTAGCATAGTTGATGTTATGTGGTCTATTAGCTTTGTTACCTAATCTGGAACCTAATTCTAGCATAACACAGTTGCTAAAATTAAAGTACCTATCAGAAACTAGCATATAGAGCATATTAACAAGAGATGAAGTGATAGCATCAAAATTGCTAATCTTCCCAGAGAAAACCTTAATAAAGGCATCTCCAAGAAAACTCCATTCTTTCCTAAGGCCTTTCCTTCTAATACTACCTAAACTAGCAGAATCAAAAGCATAGCCTATGGAATCTAGCATAGCAGAGACATCTTTATCAGTGTGTGGTGTCATGGCATTATTCTCAGGCAACTTAAAGCAAGATTGTATATCATCACAATTAATGCAATAGTCCTTACCTTTGAGAGAGAAGGCAATAGTCATATCTGTGGAGTTGAACTCTGCAGTTGTCCAAATCTCCTCAATTACCTCACAGTAGATGGTTGGGGCTTCCAGCATTGCATAGCTTAGTTTGCAGTTCTTGATGAAGTCCATCATCTTGTGATAATCAGAATGGGCTTCATTCTTTTCAACCAAGGCTATGAAATTATTCTTTTCATAAACAAATCCTGTTTGAGACATAATTTTGACTACTGGTGCCATTGTTGTGAGTAGAGGTTGCAGAGAAAAACTTGAGAATTTAGAGAGAAAGAGAATAAGAATTGCAAGAAAGCGTAAAGTGAGAATAAGAGTTTAATTGGGCTTTTATACTTTCTTGAATTAAAACGTAAATAAAATGATTAAATGATACTTTTAAGTAAGTTACAGCCATTCAAGAATAAATAAAACTGTAGAAATTCTGAAAACTACCTTAAATACAAATACATACAACACTGTATATCTGTATCAACGGTTGAGTTAAAGAATTAACGACTGTGACTCACTTATAGTAACTGACTTTACACTTCAACGGATAAGGGAAATAGTTATCCGTTGATGAACAACCCCATTTTATCCGTTGAAGGATAAAATTACCAGAAATGTATTTGTCTTTCAACGGATAATGAATATCCGTTGATAGAACAATTTTGGCTTTCAACGGATAGAGAATATCCGTTGATAGGATAAGTCTTAATTAAAGCCAGCTTTATTCTTGCAGCAAATTCATTTCAAGCTTCAAGACAGATTATGTAGATGACATAGATTATGAATAATTAAGCATACCTAGCTCACTTACTAATCTTGTGAATGTTGATTCATCAAGTGGCTTGGTAAATATGTCTGCAATCTGCTTTTCACTTGGAACAAAATGAAGTTCCACTGTACCTTTCATCACATGTTCCCTAATGAAGTGGTACTTGATATCAATGTGCTTGGTTCTTGAGTGCTGCACTGGATTTTCAGTAATGGCAATGGCACTTGTGTTGTCACAGAATATTGGAATTTTGTCAACAGTCAGACCATAGTCAAATAGTTGATTCCTCATCCATAGTATCTGTGCACAGCAACTACCAGCAGCAATGTACTCAGCTTCAGCTGTTGATGTGCAAACAGAATTCTGCTTCTTGCTGAACCATGATACAAGCTTGTTCCCTAGAAATTGACAGGTGCCTGTTGTGCTTTTCCTGTCTATTTTGCAACCTGCATAATCTGCATCTGAGTAGCCAATTAGATCAAAACCAGACTCTCTAGGGTACCAAATTCCTAGATTTGGAGTCCCCTTGAGATATCTGAAAATTCTTTTAATAGCCACTAAGTGAGATTCTTTAGGGTCAGCTTGAAATCTAGCACAGAGACATGTAGAAAACATTATATCAGGTCTACTAGCAGTTAAATATAAAAGTGAGTCAACCATGCCTCTATAACTTGTAATATCCACAGACTTTTCAGCCTTGTTTAATTCAAGCTTAGTGGCAGTGGCCATGGGAGTTTTTGCAGGTGAACAATCCATTAAGTCAAACTTCTTTAAAAGATCATAAATATATTTAGTTTGACTAATGAAAATTCTACCACTAACTTGTTTAACTTGTAAACCAAGAAAGTAAGTTAGCTCTCCCATCATGCTCATTTCATATTTACTTTGCATTAAGTTAGCAAACTTTTTATAAAGCTTATCATCTATAGATCCAAATATAATATCATCTACATAAATTTGTACAAGTATCTTAGAGCCATTAACATTTCTAAAGAAGAGAGTTTTGTCAACAGTACCTCTTGTGAAGTGATTATCTAGAAGAAACTTTGACAAAGTCTCATACCAGGCTCTAGGTGCTTGCTTTAGTCCATAGAGTGCTTTCAACAGATAATACACATAGTCTGGAAAATTTGGATCTTCAAAATCTGGAGGTTGGCTTACATAAACTTCTTCCTCCAATTCCCCATTTAGAAATGCACTCTTGACATCCATTTGATAGACTTTGAAATCGGCATTAGCTGCATAGGCTAGAAAGATTCTGATGGCTTCAAGTCTGGCAACTGGAGCAAATGTTTCATCAAAATCTATTCCCTCTTGTTGAGAATAGCCTTTAGCAACCAATCTAGCTTTATTCCTTATGACAATGCCATTTTCATCCATCTTGTTTCTGAATACCCATTTTGTGTCAATAGAACTCTTGTTCTTTGGCTTGGGTACCAGCTTCCATACTTTGTTCCTCTCAAATTGGTTTAGCTCCTCTTGCATTGCTAAAATCCAATATGGATCCAATAGAGCTTCTTCCACTCTCTTAGGTTCCTCCTGTGATAGAAAGCTACTATACAGACATTCATCTTGAGTAACCCTTCTAGTTTGTACTTTTGATGTAGCATCACCAATGATCAGTTCAAAAGGGTGATTCTTGGTCCATTTCCTTTGAGGTGGTAGATTAGCCCTAGATGAGGTTGCCTCAGTATTGTCATGATGTGAGATAGAATGTTGATTAGTTGAAACTCCCCCTGAGTTGTTGATCCTTTGAAAGGAATTGGGAGCTCTATCAACTGATGAAGTGAATTGATTATCCGTTGACAGACTGTGATCAACGGATGCTTCATTATGAACTTCAACGGATGATGCACTTTGTCTTTCAACGGATGCTGCATTGCTTCTTTCAACGGAAGCTGAATTATGACTTTCAACGGATGCAGCATTCTGTGCATTATCCAAAGGCAGATTCTGAATTCTTCTTGAGATGCCTTCTTCATCATTCTCATCTTCACTATCATCACAGTATATCTCAATGTTGTCAAATTTGAGTCCTTCATGATGTCCCTCATCTGTTAGTCCATCAATCTTTTTATCATCAAACACAACATGTACAGATTCCATGACAATGTTGGTTCTTCGATTGTAGACCCTATATGATTTTCCAGCAAAATAACCAACAAATATTCCTTCATCAGCCTTTGCATCAAACTTCCCTTTGTGATCAGATTGATTCCTTAAGATGTAGCATTTGCAACCAAAGACATGTAGAAAGTTTAAAGTTGGTTTTCTTCTCTTGAATAATTGATAGGGAGTCATGCATTTTGCCTGATTGATTAGAGAAATATTCTGAGTGTAACATGCACAGTTAACAGCCTCAGCCCAAAAATAAGTTGGGAGTTTTAACTCTTCAAGCATTGTCCTTGCAGCTTCAATTAGTGATCTGTTCTTCCTTTCCACCACACCATTTTGTTGTGGAGTCCTTGGAGCTGAGAACTCATGCATGACCCTACTTTCTTCACAGAACAACTTCATGGTTGAATTCTTGAACTCAGTTCCATTATCACTCCTAATATTCCTTACTTTGAAATCAGGATGATTGTTGACTTGCTTGATATGATTGATGATGATTTCACTAGCTTCATCCTTTGATCCAAGAAAATAAACCCATGAAAACTTTGAGAAATCATCTACAATCACTAGGCAGTGTCTTTTCTTTGAAATTGACAATACATTGACTGGTCCAAAAAGATCCATGTGTAGAAGTTGTAGTGGTTCATCAATTGTAGATTCAAGCTTCTTACTGAATGATACTTTCTTTTGCTTTCCTTTCTGACAAGCATCACACAGTCCATCCCTTGTGAATTCCACTAGAGGCATTCCTCTAACTAAGTCCTTTTTGACTAGATCATTCATTGTCTTGAAATTCAAATGGGACAGCTTCTTGTGCCATAGCCAACTTTCAACTGGACTTGCTTTGCTGAGAAGACAAGTAATGGATTCTGCATCTGTAGAGTTGAAATCAGCTAAGTACACATTCCCTTTTCTAACTCCAGTTAGAACCAATTTATTGTCCTTTTTACTTGTGACAATACAGGCTTCAGAATTGAAGGAAACAGTATTCCCTCTGTCACATAGTTGACTGATGCTCAATAAATTGTGTTTGAGACCATCAACCAATGCAACTTCATCAATGATGACATTTTCTTTTGAAATCAAGCCATATCCCATAGTGAATCCTTTGTTGTCATCTCCAAAGGTTATGCTAGGGCCAGCTCTCTCCTTAAACTTTGTGAGCAGGGTGAAATCTCCAGTCATGTGTCTTGAACAACCACTGTCCAAGTACCATAGATTCC
Source organism: Apium graveolens (assembly GCF_009905375.1). Lineage (NCBI taxonomy): Eukaryota > Viridiplantae > Streptophyta > Magnoliopsida > Apiales > Apiaceae > Apium > Apium graveolens. Next base: position 16,916 of record NW_027417852.1, on the reverse strand, counting down.
TTCTTTGTCCCTGCACACAACAAAATCAATCAAGTTGATTTTGGTACCAAAGTTTCCTTGGGTCCAGCCTTGTTAGTCTTTTTCCTAGACTTCATTCCTCCTGCATCTTTTGACTTAGGTAACTTTGGGTCAACCTTGGTCTCAGATGTGGTTGGTTGAAGTGTAGGGTTAGTCACAGAATCATTTAATACATTTGATTGAATTTGATAAGGCATAGGTTGTGCAAACATGTTATTCCACATAGGCATATTATATGGCATTTGAGGCATACTAAATGCAGTAAAATAAGGATTGTTAATATATGACATGTTTGCAAAATGTGCATGGGGATTCTGGTGAGACATAACAGGCATAGCATGCAGAGGTGACATAGACATGTTAGGCATGGAGGGATTTGAAGGCATGGGATCATTTTTAACAGATTTGCAATTATCAGATAGGTGATTAACACTTTTACAATGCACACAGCTTTTTCTAGGAGCATACCTATCAGGTGTGTAATTGTTATGTTTATTAATCCCTACCTTCCCATTTCTTTTAGATTTTCTTTTAGTTTCCTTCTTGTCCTCAACCAACTTAAGCCTATCTTTTAGCTGATCTAAAGTCATGTATCATATATTCACCTTACTGACATCTCTGGATGTGCTAGCTCCTTCTTTGACAAAGTTCTTGAGAGTTGAATCATTCTTTTTATTGAGATTTTTATTTTTAAAAGGACTTGCCTGTTTTAATTGATGAGCCTTCAACGGATGCTCCTTTTCTTCCTTCAACGGATAACTTTCATCATCCGTTGATTCCACATCCGTTGACAATCCATCAATTAATTCTAACTCCTTTTTGTTTTTCTTCCAGGCATCCTCACAGAATGATTCAATTCCCTGAACCTTTGCAATCTGAACACTAACATCCCTAGATGTTTTCCAGGCCTTGATTACCTCTTGCTCACTTTCTAACTGTTTAGAAAGAATTTCTACTTTCTTAACAGCTTCTGCTAGTTCACTCTCAACAGTCAAGCATTTAAGTTTTATCTTTTCAAGCTCAATTACCTGATCCTCTAACACAACATTCCTATCACTTAAAAACACATTATTCTCCTTGATCCTAGAGTTTTCTTTTGCTAGTGATTTAAGAGAAACACGCAAATGATATATTTCATTGGTCATATCATTTATGGCTTCATTGCATTCATGTTTAGAAAGCTGAGAGAGATCAGTAGTAATTACCTGGTTGCTTGATGAACTAGTTTCATTTTCATCAGAATTAGCCATCAGGGCTAGGTTGACATATTCCACATCATCATCTTCATTTACCCCATCTGCTGCCCAATCATCTTGAGTGAGAAAAGCTCTTTCCTTTTGTTTGAGCAAATCAAAATACTTCTTTTTGTAATCAACTTGCTCAAATTTCTTTTTCTCAGAATTTGGCTTCCTACACTCACTTGCAAAGTGTCCACTAATGCCACAGTTGTAACATTTGAACTTTGATTTGTCCACCATGTTTTTGTTTGGCTTAGTGAACTTTGTGTTTTTCCTGAACTTCATTTTTGCAAACCTCCTGGACAGAAAGGCCAAATATTCTTCAATATCATCAGATTCATCCTGACTGGAATTGTCTTCATCCTCAGCAACTTGCTCTTTACCCTTGCTTGATTCTGATTTGCTTGTGCCAATTTTGAGACTTGGCATTGTCTTCTCCTCATTCCTGGCTTCCATCTTCTCACTGTCAGCTACAAGAGCAACTGTTCCTCCTTTTCTCTTTCCCTTTTCCAACAGCTCATCCTGCTCCATTTCAAGTTCATAAGTCTTCAGAATTCCATATAATCTTTCAAGTGTGAAGTTCTTATAATCTTGAGAATTTCTCAAAGAGACAGTCATGGGCTTCCATTCCTTTGGCAGAGACCTAAGAAATTTTAAGTTGGAATCCTTGACTTGGTACACTCTACCATACAACTTCAATCCATTCAACAGTTTCTGAAACCTGTTGAAGGTATAATTTAATGATTCACCTTCTTCAAAGTGAAAATATTCATACTGTTGAATAAGAAGCTGCATCTTGTTCTCTCTGACCTGCTCAGTACCTTCACAGATGATTTGTACAGTATCCCAAACTTCCTTTGCAGTTTGGCTATTGATGACATTGTCAAACATATCTTGATCTAAGCCATTAAACAAAATGTTCATGGCTCTCTTATCCTTGCGGATTTCTTCCATGTCTTCAATAGTCCATTCTGCTTTTGGCTTGGGAATTGACTGTCCAACAGCAACTGTTGCAGTAGCAGCTGTGGCTACTTTGTGAGGGATGTGAGGACCATTTTCAATACAGTTGATGTAGCTTTCATCTTGAGAAAGAAGATGTAAATGCATCTTCACTTTCCAGTGATGATAATTATCTTTTTCCAGGACTGGGATCTTTACACCAATATCCTTCCTACTCATGATGGTAGCAGGAGGATTCTTCTGTGCACTCATGATGTTAGCAGAATAGATCTTTAAACTCTTTGTATGTTAAGAGCTTGCTCTGATACCAATTGTTATTCCCAGTGGACTAACAATGAGATTTACAGAAGGGGGTTGAATGTAAATCTCAAAACTTTTTCAAGTTTTGAGCAGTTTCTAAGGCTAAGTGTTTGAGTGATCAAATGTGTGTGAATTGCTTGAAGCTGATGCAGACAGATATATATATTCAAACACAAATGTAATAAGCACAAAGAACTTAAAAACTTTTCTGGTGGATTTGTTGTTCCACCAGAGATGTGTTATTTCAGAAAATCTGTGATTCAAAGAATTAAATCACAGCTGCTTCCTAGTACAAACTAGATGATTTTCTCTTTTGATATTTCTAAACAGCTCGTGAAAATTCATATCTAATTACTAGCTGCTACTTGGTTTATATATCACCTAGTTTACAAGTGAAGACAAACTGTAAAATACAATTGAAAAGATTCTTCACATGTTTCTTCTTCATTTCTCTATCCAATGCAATCTAGGATAATCTGTAAATCTTTGAATACTTCCTTGTTTGCATCAGAATGGAAATGCTGCATTTTCTTGATTCCTCCTAGAGGCTTCCACATTCCAGTATGTCTCTGTCAACCCATGTGCCTCTGTCAACTTGTGAATTGTCACTATCAACTGTTAATGAACTAAGCATCCGTTGAAGCTTTCATCCGTTGATGCCTTATCCATTGAGGCTTTATCCGTTGAAGCTTTATCCGTTGATGCATTATCAGTTGAAGTCTTTATCCGTTGAAGCACTTATCCGTTGATGGATATTATCCGTTGAAGCATTATAGACATCCGTTGAAGCTTTGTTTCTTATTCGTTGAAGGTCTTCAATATCCGTTGACACTTCTTCACTTATACAAAATTACAAGGCATGAAATATTTACAATTAGCCATCCTATTTTTACATCCATTAGTAGTCAACATGACTGATTATTTCCTAACAACATCTAAGAATTACAGCATGAAACCAGAGAGTGAAATGTGCTACAATACTAAACTAATTGCTAAGTAAAGCTACTCCTTCAACGGATAGCCAAGATGGTCTTATCCGTTGAGGCTACAAACACTAGATTTCCACTTAAGTGTTTTGCTTAACTTATCATCAAACTAATACACATATTCCTAACAATTTTTTATATTACTAAAATTCATATATCTTAACATCCGTAAGGTTGGATCATCCAAAAAATCATTTTAAAAATTAATCTTGTAAATCGGGAACGAGTCTCGTTGTCTGGTGTGATACTTTTACTAGATTTTTCTTATCGTGACATGCAAGATGAATTTCAAATTTTTTAATAATTTTTTTATATGAATAAAATTGATATTTCTTAACATCCATACGGTTAGATCGTCCAAAAAAATCATTTTAAAAATTAATCTTGTAAATCGGGAACGAGTCTCGTTGTCTGGTGTGATACTTTTACTAGATTTTTCTTATCGTGACATGCAAGATGAATTTCAAATTTTTTAATAATTTTTTTATATGAATAAAAAAAATATATCTTAACATCCGTACGGTTGGATCGTCAAAAAAATCATTTTAAAAATTAATCTTATAAATCGGGAACGAGTCTCGTTGTCGGGAGTCGTACTTTTAATAGATTTTTCTAATCGTGACATGCAAGATGAATTTCAAATTTTTTATTAATATTTTCATATGACTAAAATTGATATATCTTAACATCCATACGGTTGGATCGTCCAAAAAAATCATTTTTAAAATTAATCTTGTAAATCGGGAACGAGTCTCATTATCGATAGTGGTACTTTTAGTAGATTTTTCTAATCTTGACATGCAAGATATATTTTAAATTTTTTAATAATTTTTCATATGAATAAATTGATATATATTAACATCCATACGGTTGGATCATCGGAAAATCCTCTTCAAAAATTAATCTTGTGAATCGGGAACGAGTCTCGTTGTCTGTTGTGGTACTTTTACTAGGTTCTTCTAATCGTGACATTCAAGATGAATTTCAAATTTTTTAATAAATTTTTCATATTACTAAAATTCATATATCTTAACATCCATACGGTTGGATCGTCCAAAAAATCATTTTAAAAATTAATCTTGTAAATCGGGAACCAGTCTCGTTGTCTGGTGTGATACGTTTACTAGATTTTTCTAATCCTGACATACAAGATTAATTTCAAATTTTTTAATAATTTTTTCATATGAATAAAATTGATATTTTTTAACATCCATACGGTTGGATTGTCCAAAAAAATCATTTTAAAATTAATCTTATAAATCGGGAACGAGTCTCGTTGTCGGGAGTGATACTTTTACTAGATTTTTCTAATCCTAACATGCATGATGAATTTCAAATTTTTTAATAATTTTTTCATTTGACTAAAAATAATATATCTTAACATCCGTAAGGTTGGATCGTTTAAAAAATTATTTTTATAATTAATCTTGTAAATCGGGAACGAGTCTCATTGTCGATAGTGGTACTTTTACTAGATTTTTCTAATCCTGACATGCAAGATATATTTTAAATTTTTTAATAATTTTTTCATATGAAAAAATTGATATATATTAACATCCGTACGGTTGAATCATCAAAAAAACCTTTTCAAAAATTAATCTTGTGAATCGGGAATGAGTCTCGTTGTCTGGTGTGGTACTTTTACTAGATTCTTCTAATCGTGATATGCAAGATGAATTTCAAATTTTTTTAATAATTTTTTCATATTACTAAAATTCATATATCTTAACATCTGTACGGTTGGATCGTCCAAAAAATCATTTTAAAAATTAATCTTGTAAATCGGGAACGAGTCTTGTTGTCTGGTGTGATACTTTTACTAGATTTTTCTAATCCTGACGTGCAAGATGAATTTCAAATTTTTTAATAATTTTTTTATATGAATAAAATTGATATTTCTTAACATCCATACGGTTAGATCGTCCAAAAAAATCATTTTAAAAATTAATCTTATAAATCGGGAACGAGTCTCGTTGTCGGGAGTCGTACTTTTACTAGATTTTTCTAATCGTGACATGCAAGATGAATTTCAAATTTTTTATTAATTTTTTTATATGACTAAAATTGATATATCTTAATATCCATACGGTTGGATCGTCCAAAAAAATCATTTTTAAAATTAATCTTGTAAATTGGGAACGAGTCTCATTGTCGATAGTGGTACTTTTAGTAGATTTTTCTAATCTTGACATGCAAGATATATTTTAAATTTTTTAATAATTTTTCATATGAATAAATTGATATATATTAACATCCATACGGTTGGATCATCGGAAAATCCTTTTCAAAAATTAATCTTGTGAATCGGGAACGAGTCTCGTTGTCTGGTGTGGTACTTTTACTAGGTTCTTCTAATCGTGACATTCAAGATGAATTTCAAATTTTTTAATAAATTTTTCATATTACTAAAATTCATATATCTTAACATCCGTACGGTTTGATCGTCCAAAAAATCATTTTAAAAATTAATCTTGTAAATCGGGAACGAGTCTCGTTGTCTGGTGTGATACTTTTACTAGATTTTTCTAATCCTGACATGCAAGATGAATTTCAAATTTTTTAATAATTTTTTCATTTGAATAAAATTGATATTTCTTAACATCCATACGGTTGGATCGTCCAAAAAAATCATTTTAAAAATTAATCTTATAAATCGGGAATGAGTCTCGTTGTCGGGAGTGATACTTTTACTAGATTTTTCTAATCCTAACATGCATGATGAATTTCAAATTTTTTAATAATTTTTTCATTTGACTAAAAATAATATATCTTAACATCCGTAAGGTTGGATCGTTTAAAAAATCATTTTTAAAATTAATCTTGTAAATCGGGAACGAGTCTCATTGTCGATAGTGGTACTTTTACTAGATTATTCTAATCTTGACATGCAAGATATATTTTAAATTTTTTAATAATTTTTTCATATGAATAAATTGATATATATTAACATCCGTACGGTTGAATCATCGAAAAAACCTTTTCAGAAATTAATCTTGTGAATCGGGAATGAGTCTCGTTGTTTGGTGTGGTACTTTTACTAGATTCTTCTAATCGTGATATGCAAGATGAATTTCAAATTTTTTAATAATTTTTTCATATTACTAAAATTCAAATATCTTAACATCCGTACGGTTGGATCGTCCAAAAAATTAATTTAAAAATTAACCTTGTAAATCGGGAACGAGTCTCGTTGTCTGGTGTGATACTTTTACTAGATTTTTCTAATCCTGACATGCAAGATTAATTTCAAATTTTTTAATAATTTTTTCATATGAATAAAATTGATATTTCTTAACATTCATACGGTTGGATCGTCCAAAAAAATCATTTTAAAAATTAATCTTATAAATCGGGAACGAGTCTCGTTGTCGGGAGTGATACTTTTACTAGATTTTTCTAATCCTAACATGCATGATGAATTTCAAATTTTTTAATAATTTTTTCATTTGACTAAAAATAATATATCTTAACATCTGTAAGGTTGGATCGTTTAAAAAATCATTTTTAAAAATAATCTTGTAAATGGGGAACGAGTCTCATTGTCGATAGTGGTACTTTTAGTAGATTTTTCTAATCTTGACATGCAAGATATATTTTAAATTTTTTAATAATTTTTCATATGAATAAATTGATATATATTAACATCCATACGGTTGGATCATAGGAAAATCCTTTTCAAAAATTAATCTTGTGAATCGGGAACGAGTCTCGTTGTCTGGTGTGGTACTTTTACTAGGTTCTTCTAATCGTGACATTCAAGATGAATTTCAAATTTTTTAATAAATTTTTCATATTACTAAAATTCATATATCGTAACATCCATACGGTTGGATCGTCCAAAAAATCATTTTAAAAATTAATCTTGTAAATCGGGAACGAGTCTCGTTGTCTGGTGTGATACTTTTACTAGATTTTTCTAATTCTGACATGCAAGATTAATTTCAAATTTTTTAATAATTTTTTCATATGAATAAAATTGATATTTTTTAACATCCATACGGTTGGATTGTCCAAAAAAATCATTTTAAAAATTAATCTTATAAATCGGGAACGAGTCTCGTTGTCGGGAGTGATACTTTTACTAGATTTTTCTAATCCTAACATGCATGATGAATTTCAAATTTTTTAATAATTTTTTCATTTGACTAAAAATAATATATCTTAACATCCGTAAGGTTGGATCGTTTAAAAAATTATTTTTATAATTAATCTTGTAAATCGGGAACGAGTCTCATTGTCGATAGTGGTACTTTTACTATATTTTTCTAATCCTGACATGCAAGATATATTTTAAATTTTTTAATAATTTTTTCATATGAAAAAATTGATATATATTAACATCCGTACGGTTGAATCATCGAAAAAACCTTTTCAAAAATTAATCTTGTGAATCGGGAATGAGTCTCGTTGTCTGGTGTGGTACTTTTACTAGATTCTTCTAATCGTGATATGCAAGATGAATTTCAAATTTTTTTAATAATTTTTTCATATTACTAAAATTCATATATCTTAACATCTGTACGGTTGGATCGTCCAAAAAATCATTTTAAAAATTAATCTTGTAAATCGGGAACGAGTCTTGTTGTCTGGTGTGATACTTTTACTAGATTTTTCTAATCCTGACGTGCAAGATGAATTTCAAATTTTTTAATAATTTTTTTATATGAATAAAATTGATATTTCTTAACATCCATACGGTTAGATCGTCCAAAAAAATCATTTTAAAAATTAATCTTATAAATCGGGAACGAGTCTCGTTGTCGGGAGTCGTACTTTTACTAGATTTTTCTAATCGTGACATGCAAGATGAATTTCAAATTTTTTATTAATTTTTTTATATGACTAAAATTGATATATCTTAATATCCATACGGTTGGATCGTCCAAAAAAATCATTTTTAAAATTAATCTTGTAAATGGGGAACGAGTCTCATTGTCGATAGTGGTACTTTTAGTAGATTTTTCTAATCTTGACATGCAAGATATATTTTAAATTTTTTAATAATTTTTCATATGAATAAATTGATATATATTAACATCCATACGGTTGGATCATCGGAAAATCCTTTTCAAAAATTAATCTTGTGAATCGGGAACGAGTCTCGTTGTCTGGTGTGGTACTTTTACTAGGTTCTTCTAATCGTGACATTCAAGATGAATTTCAAATTTTTTAATAAATTTTTCATATTACTAAAATTCATATATCTTAACATCCGTACGGTTTGATCGTCCAAAAAATCATTTTAAAAATTAATCTTGTAAATCGGGAACGAGTCTCGTTGTCTGGTGTGATACTTTTACTAGATTTTTCTAATCCTGACATGCAAGATGAATTTCAAATTTTTTAATAATTTTTTCATTTGAATAAAATTGATATTTCTTAACATCCATACGGTTGGATCGTCCAAAAAAATCATTTTAAAAATTAATCTTATAAATCGGGAATGAGTCTCGTTGTCGGAAGTGATACTTTTACTAGATTTTTCTAATCCTAACATGCATGATGAATTTCAAATTTTTTAATAATTTTTTCATTTGACTAAAAATAATATATCTTAACATCCGTAAGGTTGGATCGTTTAAAAAATCATTTTTAAAATTAATCTTGCAAATCGGGAACAAGTCTCATTGTCGATAGTGGTACTTTTACTAGATTATTCTAATCCTGACATGCAAGATATATTTTAAATTTTTTAATAATTTTTTCATATGAATAAATTGATATATATTAACATCCGTACGGTTGAATCATCGAAAAAACCTTTTCAGAAATTAATCTTGTGAATCGGGAATGAGTCTCGTTGTTTGGTGTGGTACTTTTACTAGATTCTTCTAATCGTGATATGCAAGATGAATTTTAAATTTTTTAATAATTTTTTCATATTACTAAAATTCAAATATCTTAACATCCGTACGGTTGGATCGTCCAAAAAATTATTTTAAAAATTAACCTTGTAAATCGGGAACGAGTCTCGTTGTCTGGTGTGATACTTTTACTAGATTTTTCTAATCCTGACATGCAAGATTAATTTCAAATTTTTTAATAATTTTTTCATATGAATAAAATTGATATTTCTTAACATCCATACGGTTGGATCGTCCAAAAAAATCATTTTAAAAATTAATCTTATAAATCGGGAACGAGTCTCGTTGTCGGGAGTGATACTTTTACTAGATTTTTCTAATCCTAACATGCATGATGAATTTCAAATTTTTTAATAATTTTTTCATTTGACTAAAAATAATATATCTTAACATCCGTAAGGTTGGATCGTTTAAAAAATCATTTTTAAAAATAATCTTGTAAATGGGGAACGAGTCTCATTGTCGATAGTGGTACTTTTAGTAGATTTTTCTAATCTTGACATGCAAGATATATTTTAAATTTTTTAATAATTTTTCATATGAATAAATTGATATATATTAACATCCATACGGTTGGATCATAGGAAAATCCTTTTCAAAAATTAATCTTGTGAATCGGGAACGAGTCTCGTTGTCTGGTGTGGTACTTTTACTAGGTTCTTCTAATCGTGACATTCAAGATGAATTTCAAATTTTTTAATAAATTTTTCATATTACTAAAATTCATATATCTTAACATCCATACGGTTGGATCGTCCAAAAAATCATTTTAAAAATTAATCTTGTAAATCGGGAACGAGTCTCGTTGTCTGGTGTGATACTTTTACTAGATTTTTCTAATTCTGACATGCAAGATTAATTTCAAATTTTTTAATAATTTTTTCATATGAATAAAATTGATATTTTTTAACATCCATACGGTTGGATTGTCCAAAAAAATCATTTTAAAAATTAATCTTATAAATCGGGAACGAGTCTCGTTGTCGGGAGTGATACTTTTACTAGATTTTTCTAATCCTAACATGCATGATGAATTTCAAATTTTTTAATAATTTTTTCATTTGACTAAAAATAATATATCTTAACATCCGTAAGGTTGGATCGTTTAAAAAATTATTTTTATAATTAATCTTGTAAATCGGGAACGAGTCTCATTGTCGATAGTGGTACTTTTACTAGATTTTTCTAATCCTGACATGCAAGATATATTTTAAATTTTTTAATAATTTTTTCATATGAAAAAATTGATATATATTAACATCCATACGGTTGAATCATCGAAAAAACCTTTTCAAAAATTAATCTTGTGAATCGGGAATGAGTCTCGTTGTCTGGTGTGGTACTTTTACTAGATTCTTCTAATCGTGATATGCAAGATGAATTTAAAATTTTTTTAATAATTTTTTCATATTACTAAAATTCATATATCTTAACATCTGTACGGTTGGATCGTCCAAAAAATTATTTTAAAAATTAATCTTGTAAATCGGGAACGAGTCTTGTTGTCTGGTGTGATACTTTTACTAGATTTTTCTAATCCTGACATGCAAGATGAATTTCAAATTTTTTTAATAATTTTTTTATATGAATAAAATTGATATTTCTTAACATCCATACGGTTAGATCGTCCAAAAAAATCATTTTAAAAATTAATCTTATAAATCGGGAACGAGTCTCGTTGTCGGGAGTCGTACTTTTACTAGATTTTTCTAATCGTGACATGCAAGATAAATTTCAAATTTTTTATTAATTTTTTTATATGACTAAAATTGATATATCTTAATATCCATACGGTTGGATCGTCCAAAAAAATCATTTTTAAATTTAATCTTGTAAATGGGGAACGAGTCTCATTGTCGATAGTGGTACTTTTAGTAGATTTTTCTAATCTTGACATGCAAGATATATTTTAAATTTTTTAATAATTTTTCATATGAATAAATTGATAAATATTAACATCCATACGGTTGGATCATCGGAAAATCCTTTTCAAAAATTAATCTTGTAAATCGGGAACGAGTCTCGTTGTCTGGTGTGGTACTTTTACTAGGTTCTTCTAATCGTGACATTCAAGATGAATTTCAAATTTTTTAATAAATTTTTCATATTACTAAAATTCATATATCTTAACATCCATACGGTTGGATCGTCCAAAAAATCATTTTAAAAATTAATCTTGTAAATCGGGAACGAGTCTCGTTGTCTGGTGTGATACTTTTACTAGATTTTTCTAATTCTGACATGCAAGATTAATTTCAAATTTTTTATTAATTTTTTCATATGAATAAAATTGATATTTTTTAACATCCATACGGTTGGATTGTCCAAAAAAATCATTTTAAAAATTAATCTTATAAATCGGGAACGAGTCTCGTTGTCGGGAGTGATACTTTTACTAGATTTTTCTAATCCTAACATGCATGATGAATTTCAAATTTTTTAATAATTTTTTCATTTGACTAAAAATAATATATCTTAACATCCGTAAGGTTGGATCGTTTAAAAAATTATTTTTATAATTAATCTTGTAAATCGGGAACGAGTCTCATTGTCGATAGTGGTACTTTTACTAGATTTTTCTAATCCTGACATGCAAGATATATTTTAAATTTTTTAATAATTTTTTCATATGAAAAAATTGATATATATTAACATCCGTACGGTTGAATCATCGAAAAAACCTTTTCAAAAATTAATCTTGTGAATCGGGAATCAGTCTCGTTGTCTGGTGTGGTACTTTTACTAGATTCTTCTAATCGTGATATGCAAGATGAATTTCAAATTTTTTTAATAATTTTTTCATATTACTAAAATTCATATATCTTAACATCTGTACGGTTGGATCGTCCAAAAAATCATTTTAAAAATTAATCTTGTAAATCGGGAACGAGTCTTGTTGTCTGGTGTGATACTTTTACTAGATTTTTCTAATCCTGACATGCAAGATGAATTTCAAATTTTTTAATTATTTTTTTATATGAATAAAATTGATATTTCTTAACATCCATACGGTTAGATCGTCCAAAAAAATCATTTTAAAAATTAATCTTATAAATCGGGAACGAGTCTCGTTGTCGGGAGTCGTACTTTTACTAGATTTTTCTAATCGTGACATGCAAGATGAATTTCAAATTTTTTATTAATTTTTTTATATGACTAAAATTGATATATCTTAATATCCATACGGTTGGATCGTCCAAAAAAATCATTTTTAAAATTAATCTTGTAAATGGGGAACGAGTCTCATTGTCGATAGTGGTACTTTTAGTAGATTTTTCTAATCTTGACATGCAAGATATATTTTAAATTTTTTAATAATTTTTCATATGAATAAATTGATAAATATTAACATCCATACGGTTGGATCATCGGAAAATCCTTTTCAAAAATTAAACTTGTAAATCGGGAACGAGTCTCGTTGTCTGGTGTGGTACTTTTACTAGGTTCTTCTAATCGTGACATTCAAGATGAATTTCAAATTTTTTAATAAATTTTTCATATTACTAAAATTCATATATCTTAACATCCGTACGGTTTGATCGTCCAAAAAATCATTTTAAAAATTAATCTTGTAAATCGGGAACGAGTCTCGTTGTCTGGTGTGATACTTTTACTAGATTTTTCTAATCCTGACATGCAAGATGAATTTCAAATTTTTTAATAATTTTTTCATATGAATAAAATTGATATTTCTTAACATCCATACGGTTGGATCGTCCAAAAAAATCATTTTAAAAATTAATCTTATAAATCGGGAATGAGTCTCGTTGTCGGGAGTGATACTTTTACTAGATTTTTCTAATCCTAACATGCATGATGAATTTCAAATTTTTTAATAATTTTTTCATTTGACTAAAAATAATATATCTTAACATCCGTAAGGTTGGATCATTTAAAAAATCATTTTTAAAATTAATCTTGTAAATCGGGAACGAGTCTCATTGTCGATAGTGGTACTTTTACTAGATTATTCTAATCCTGACATGCAAGATATATTTTAAATTTTTTAATAATTTTTTCATATGAATAAATTGATATATATTAACATCTGTACGGTTGAATCATCGAAAAAACCTTTTCAGAAATTAATCTTGTGAATCGGGAATGAGTCTTGTTGTCTGGTGTGGTACTTTTACTAGATTCTTCTAATCGTGATATGCAAGATGAATTTCAAATTTTTTAATAATTTTTTCATATTACTAAAATTCAAATATCTTAACATCCGTACGGTTGGATCGTCCAAAAAATTATTTTAAAAATTAACCTTGTAAATCGGGAACGAGTCTCGTTGTCTGGTGTGATACTTTTACTAGATTTTTCTAATCCTGACATGCAAGATTAATTTCAAATTTTTTAATAATTTTTTCATATGAATAAAATTGATATTTTTTAACATCCATACGGTTGGATCGTCCAAAAAAATCGTTTTAAAAATTAATCTTATAAATCGGGAACGAGTTTCGTTGTCGGGAGTGATACTTTTACTAGATTTTTCTAATCCTAACATGCATGATGAATTTCAAATTTTTTAATAATTTTTTCATTTCACTAAAAATAATATATCTTAACATCCGTAAGGTTGGATCGTTTAAAAAATCATTTTTAAAATTAATCTTGTAAATCGGGAACGAGTCTCATTGTCGATAGTGGTACTTTTACTAGATTATTCTAATCCTGACATGCAAGATATATTTTAAATTTTTTAATATTTTTTTCATATGAATAAATTGATATATATTAACATCCGTATGGTTGAATCATCGAAAAAACCTTTTCAGAAATTAATCTTGTGAATCGGGAATGAGTCTCGTTGTCTGGTGTGGTACTTTTACTAGATTCTTCTAATCGTGATATGCAAGATGAATTTCAAATTTTTTAATAATTTTTTCATATTACTAAAATTCAAATATCTTAACATCCGTACGGTTGGATCGTCCAAAAAATTATTTTAAAAATTAACCTTGTAAATCGGGAACGAGTCTCGTTGTCTGGTGTGATACTTTTACTAGATTTTTCTAATCCTGACATGCAAGATTAATTTCAAATTTTTTCATAATTTTTTCATATGAATAAAATTGATATTTCTTAACATCCATACGGTTGGATCGTCCAAAAAAATCATTTTAAAAATTAATCTTATAAATCGGGAACGAGTCTCGTTGTCGGGAGTGATACTTTTACTAGATTTTTCTAATCCTCACATGCATGATGAATTTCAAATTTTTTAATAATTTTTTCATTTGACTAAAAATAATATATCTTAACATCCGTAAAGTTGGATCGTTTAAAAAATCATTTTTAAAATTAATCTTGTAAATCGGGAACGAGTCTCATTGTCGATAGTGGTACTTTTACTAGATTTTTCTAATCCTGACATGCAAGATATATTTTAAATTTTTTAATAATTTTTTCATATGAAAAAATTGATATATATTAACATCCATACGGTTGAATCATCGAAAAAACCTTTTCAAAAATTAATCTTGCGAATCGGGAATGAGTCTCGTTGTCTGGTGTGGTACTTTTACTAGATTCTTCTAATCGTGATATGCAAGATGAATTTCAAATTTTTTTAATAATTTTTTCATATTACTAAAATTCATATATCTTAACATCTGTACGGTTGGATCGTCCAAAAAATCATTTTAAAAATTAATCTTGTAAATCGGGAACGAGTCTTGTTGTATGATGTGATACTTTTACTAGATTTTTCTAATCCTGACATGCAAGATGAATTTCAAATTTTTTAATAATTTTTTTATATGAATAAAATTAATATTTCTTAACATCCATACGGTTAGATCGTCCAAAAAAATCATTTTAAAAATTAATCTTATAAATCGGGAACGAGTCTCGTTGTCGGGAGTCGTACTTTTACTAGATTTTTCTAATCGTGACATGCAAGATGAATTTCAAATTTTTTATTAATTTTTTCATATGATTAAAATTGATATATCTTAATATCCATACGGTTGGATCGTCCAAAAAAATCATTTTTAAAATTAATCTTGTAAATGGGGAACAAGTCTCATTGTCGATAGTGGTACTTTTAGTAGATTTTTCTAATCTTGACATGCAAGATATATTTTAAATTTTTTAATAATTTTTCATATGAATAAATTGATATATATTAACATCCATACGGTTGGATCATCGGAAAATCCTTTTCAAAAATTAATCTTGTGAATCGGGAATGAGTCTCGTTGTCTGGTGTGGTACTTTTACTAGGTTCTTCTAATCGTGACATTCAAGATGAATTTCAAATTTTTTAATAAATTTTTCATATTACTAAAATTCATATATCTTAACATCTGTACGGTTTGATTGTCCAAAAAATCATTTTAAAAATTAATCTTGTAAATCGGGAACGAGTCTCGTTGTCTGTTGTGATACTTTTACTAGATTTTTCTAATCCTGACATGCAAGATAAATTTCAAATTTTTTAATAATTTTTTCATATGAATAAAATTGATATTTCTTAACATCCATACGGTTGGATCGTCCAAAAAAATCATTTTAAAAATTAATCTTATAAATCGGGAATGAGTCTCGTTGTCGGGAGTGATACTTTTACTAGATTTTTCTAATCCTAACATGCATGATGAATTTCAAATTTTTTAATAATTTTTTCATTTGACTAAAAATAATATATCTTAACATCCGTAAGGTTGGATCGTTTAAAAAATCATTTTTAAAATTAAACTTGTAAATCGGGAACGAGTCTCATTGTCGATAGTGGTACTTTTACTAGATTATTCTAATCCTGACATGCAAGATATATTTTAAATTTTTTAATAATTTTTTCATATGAATAAATTGATATATATTAACATCCGTACGGTTGAATCATCGAAAAAACCTTTTCAGAAATTAATCTTGTGAATCGGGAATGAGTCTCGTTGTCTGGTGTGTTACTTTTACTAGATTCTTCTAATCGTGATATGCAAGATGAATTTCAAATTTTTTAATAATTTTTTCATATTACTAAAATTCAAATATCTTAACATCCGTACGGTTGGATCGTCCAAAAAATTATTTTAAAAATTAACCTTGTAAATCGGGAACGAGTCTCGTTGTCTGGTGTGATACTTTTACTAGATTTTTCTTATCGTGACATGCAAGATGAATTTCAAATTTTTTAATAATTTTTTTATATGAATAAAATTGATATTTCTTAACATCCAAACAGTTAGATCGTACAAAAAATCATTTTAAAAATTAATCTTTTAAATCGGGAACGAGTCTCGTTGTCGGGAGTCGTACTTTTACTATATTTTTCTAATCGTGACATGCAAGATGAATTTGAAATTTTTTATTAATTTTTTCATATGACTAAAATTGATATATCTTAACATCCGTATGGTTGGATCATCTAAAAAATCATTTTAAAAAATTAATCTTGTAAATCGGGAACGAGTCTCCTTTTGTCGGGAGTAATGTTTTACTAGATTTTTTAATCTTGACATGCAAGATATTTCAAATTTTTTAATTTTTTCATATGAATAAAAATTGATATATATTAACACGTAAGGTTGGATCGTCAAAAAATC